>NC_136513.1:50892155-50962155 GCF_053919585.1 Euprymna scolopes
ATTAAACGCATTCTGCTTGAGTGGATTGAGTTCATAACAACGAGAAATAGTTTATATAAAGAATAAGATAGAGCGACGGTGGGAAAGACATAGACAGACACACAGATCGAGTCACACAAAAAAAAAAGATATAGGGAGAGAGACTGACGGAAAGACGCAGGAAATCATGTGTGTGTGTGTGTGTGTGTGTGTGTGTGTGTGTGTGTGTGTGTGTGTGTGTGTGTGTGTGTGTGTGTGTGTGTGTGTGTGGACAGGTAACAAGAAAAACAATTAAAAAGAATAAAGAGGAGATTAAAAGAGAAAGAGAGAAAGAAGGAAAGAGGAGGAACTGGGATCAAAAACAAAACGTTTATGGATTTAAACGATTATAAAAAAAAAAAATGGAGTAGCAACAATAGCGACTGACGTGCGTGCGTCGACGAGAATCGATAGCAGAAATTGCTCAGAAAATGGAAAAGAAAAGAAGAGAGAGTGGGGAAGAGAGATAGAGAATGGTAGAGATAGACAGATAGAAAGGTGGTGGGGGTAAATTTATAGCGTGGGTGTGCAGGATAACGTCATTTTTTTCTTTCTTTTTTTTTTTTTTGTTCGCCATCATTGCAGCAAAAACAAAAATTGTTCTCCATTTAAGAAACCAATTCTCACCTTATGCACAATTCAAGTATATTTTTAAACGGCTCATTCAATACCGGTTACTACGATGTCGTGACGTCACTTCGACGACAATCTCTTGCTTTTCGTTGAGTAGATCGAATTGACTTTGTTGGACCGTGACGTCATTTGAGTAGAACGAATTCTTTGGACGAGGAGAACGCATGTGCTAAATCTCCATCTCGTGACGTCGTTAGGGAGAGATGAATGAACACTTTACGCTCTGCCTATATTTGAAGCGTGACAAATAATACTGAGGTTGCTTAGTTTTCTATCACGGCAAGAACTTAGACACCAGCGTCGGAAAGTGGGATTGAGAAGTCGGCGCTCCCGAGGACGGGCACTTTGACCTGCAAAAAGTGCCTAGACAACCCCCGTGAGGGGCCCTCAGGTGATTAGCAATAAACTAACCCTTTCTCAAAAAGAGAAGAACAATGCCTGGGAGGGTGGACCTCCTAGAACTGCACAGAACTAAACGCCCACTGCAAAATCAACAGGGGCCGGATCATTACTGGTCGAATCTTTGTTGGTTTTGGGGCCGAGGATAAAATCCCTTACTAAGGGCTCATCGTTCAAACTCTCCCACTTAACATTCACAGGAAACAGGATTTCAGGAAACAATACATTGAGGGCATTGCCACGGCTGCTGCAAAGAAATTGAGCTCTTTCTACCTTGCTAAAAAATTACTTACACGTAAAAGTATCCTATACCTCTCTGTTTAACATTCACAGGAAACATGATTTGGAACAAATGTATTGAGGGCATTGCCAAGGCTGCTGCAAAGAAACTGGGCTCACTCTACATTGCTAAAAAATTACTGACACGTGAAAGTGTCCTATGCCTCTCCAAAGCCACGATTCACTAATGCACATTTGGTGTATCAATCACTAATCTTTCCCTCTTGAAAAGAGCCTCAAATCTAATGGGTCCCCCACTATCAGACGTCCCAACCTCTGTCCCATCACTGCAGTACTAATGGAATGTGCTCTGATGAACTCGGAGTACTTGTACCCCCTCGTCATACATACTCTCAACCAACTCGACAAGCAGCAAAATCCCACTCCTTCACTGTTGAGGTTCGTAGATGCTGGAAAGTCTCCTACTCTTTTTTTTCCAAGGAGTTACCCTTAATAAGGACAAGACCACTCGAGGATATGGGTTAATGAGTGTAGTATAGGATAGTCAATGGGACAATATCATAGTAATAGTTAATAGTGCAAATTTGATCAATTGGATTACTTAAGGGGATGGCTCATCAAGAATTTGTTTACATTAGACTTTAAGCAGGGAAATTAGGGGCTCGTGATTTCTGGAAAATCTACAACAGTGTAGTAAATAATGGTCAATCAACAATTTCACCCTCTATCAAACAATCATGAGGTTGTTTGCACGGCAACCGAGAAGGCTAACATGCTTGCCAGTCGGTTTGCCTAAAACTCTATACTGGACCCAGCAAACCATTCCTTCCCTGATTTTCCTTTGCAGACAGACGCCACACTAGATGATCTGAAAATTAACCCTTCTAAAGTGCATGATATCATGAAAAACCTTGACACCTCAAAAGAATGTGGACCTGATCTCATTCCGGCTGTACTATTAAAAAATGCTCCAGTCCTCTCCAAACTTTTCAATAAATGCCTTAACGAATCTTGCTTTCCTGACTGCTGAAAAACTGCTTTTAGTGGTATCAGTTTACAAGAATTCTGGCGAAAGAACTAACCCATTAAATTATCGTCCGATTAGCCTCCACTCTCTTTTTGCCAAAATATTTGAGTCTATAATTAATCAAGCTTTAGTCCACCATCTTACAGCTGCTAAACTTCTGTCTGATCAAGAATATGGATTTAAGCAAACCCGTTCTACTGTAGATATCGTCAGATAACAAAAGTTAAGCAATGTTGAGCCTGGTCATTACTAAAATGGGTGACCAATTTGGAAATTCCAGGCGCTCTATGTAGGAGGATATCGACACCTCCCTGAAAGATTTGCAAAAACCTAACGTCGTTATCTCCCCTGACGGGGATATACATGCATCTGAGGACTGCTTGTGAATTTAATATTCCCATGAAACTTCCTAAATAGGTTATGGTCGTACGTTTAAACAATATGATATAAATACAGGTGTACCTCACGGATTGATCTTTTGCCCTTTATTATTCTTGATTACCTCCCTGATAAAATTGTTTTTGCTGATGACACCATGCCTGAGGGGAAAACGAATGAACACATATCCAAGGCAATGGCAGAAACACTAGAGGATGACCTCCAATCTGTAGTGGAATGGGACAAAAAATTGATGGTCACATTCAATGCTGCCAAGACTAAGTTTGTTTCCTTCAATAATTACAAGAAACCTTCTCAACCACCAATAACTATGGCTAAAGATGCGTTACCTAAACGTACTTCTTTCAAACTCCTCGGCTTAACATTTACAGGGAACATGAGTTGGAACAGATATATTGAGAGCATTGCCCCCGCTGCTTCGAGAAAGGTGGGTTCTCTCTACTAGAAAGTTACTTACGCCTGAAAGTATCCTGTGCCTCTACAAGGTAACCATTCGCCCATGTATGGAGTATTGTTGTCACATTTGGGCTGGTGCATCTGCTACTAGTCTCTCACTCTTAGAAAGGGTTCAGAAGAGAGTCACCAACATAATTTGTCACGAACTGTCAGCTAGACTTCAATCACTGTCCCATCGATGAAATGTTGCATCCCTTTGTCTATTTTACAGGTATTTTAATGGTATTTTAATGGTAGATGCTCCGATACTTGTACTCCCTTGGCGTAAATACCTCTGAAAAACCCCGACAAGCAGCAAAATCCCACCCCTACATAGTGGAGATCCCCAGATACCAGAAGGCCTTCTACTCTAATAGTTTCTTCCCCAGAACTGCTAGATTTCGAAATTCCCTCCCGGGTTCTTGCTTCCCCGACTGTACTAACATGCAGAAGTTTAAAAGTAATGTAAATAGATATCTTGCTGCTCAACTTCCTACATAGTAGCCCAGCAATTATGTCCCCGATAGTAGCCCTTTGCATCAAAGTGGCACTGTGCCTTGTTTGGGGTTAAAATGCGATAGAAAAAAAAAAAGAATTTCACAGGCGTGCAGTTCTAAGAAAAAGCTTTGTTCATTGAATCTACGTTTAGGTTTAGTCACAGATAAAGAGTGAGGGAAATTATTGACAGTGCAGTTAAACGAGTGCTTTTCGTGAAAATTTGGAAATGTGGGTGGGTTTGAGCTCAGATGAATAGTTTCTTTCCCCGAACTGCTAAAATTTAGAATTCCCTCCCTGACTGTGCTGACATGCAGAAGTTTTAAATCTAATGTGAATAGACATCTCGCTATTCAACTCCTGTTGATCCTAAAGAATCGCTTCTTACGTTCAAGTGACAATAAGCCTTGTTTTGGGTTAAAAGAAAGCTAGCATCAAGCCTTAAGACACAATCAGCCGATTCAAATTCAAAAATATTTATACGAACGGAAACAGAAAAGCCGAAATCGGTCTCTTCTCTTCCTAACAATACTTGTCTTGCAGAAAAGACATTGCTAGTCTCTCTCTATTCTTGTTACGCCTATGGAAGGTGCTTGACTGAGCTCTGATATCTGAATCCTCCTTGCAAGACTTTCACCGCAAGAACTCGTTTTCTATCACAACGAAAAACACATTTTCTTCCTACGTGTGCTTGGCATCAGACCGCATTTCTATGAAAAGATCTTCTTCACAAGGCGATCCCAATAAATGGAGCGCATTAATTTCAATTTTGTTCATTTCTATCTTTTAGGCATAGATTAAAACATGTTTCGTCGCCGTTAAGACTGGAGCAGGAAGTGAGAAAACAAAAGAAGGAAAACAACAAAGAGGAAGGAGGGGGTGCTTTGAATTTAGATGTTTGGAATTGACCAGCATCTGTCCACCTTTATCTTGAAGTGATCCGTTATTGGTGCAATGGTGCGGTGACAATCTCAAGTGACACTCTATTCCAAGGAGCTAATATGCGGATAAAAAATGCGGCTTTGCGTCGGTTTAGTCGAAATCTCCGATGAAACAGCCTCAGATCATGTCCTCTCAGTCCACGTTCGGATGCCGGGGTGAATAGAAGGTCCCTACGAAGTTCGTAATGGCCATGAGGGAGGTTATAGGCCAAAATTAGGTCACCATTCAATCTTCAGCACTTCAGCGAGAAAAGGTTCAGCCACAGACGGGTTTTGTAAGGAAGGTTATGAAAATCTCGCACCGACCGGGTTACCAACTTTGCACTCGCTCTAAATGCTGAATGTCACGAATCAGATATGAAGACGACGCTTTAATGCCATATTCCAACACAAGTCGGACGAGCGATACTTACATAGGGACAAAGGACCTCCGGAGTGAGATTAGCAAAGGAGCGCTTGGTGAGAAATATGCTACTCCTTGCCTTATTTTTATTTATTTATTTTTTATTCAATTTTCACCATAAACAAGGCACAGTACCACTTTGAAGTAGGGGGCTACTATCAGGGACATAAGTTGCAAGCACATTATGAAGGGAGATGAGCAGCGTGTCAGTACAGTTGGAAAAGCAGAATCCCGGAAGGGAGATTCAAAGTCTAGCAGTTCTGGAGAATAAACTATTGGAGTAGAAGACTTTCTTACACCTAGGGATCGCTACTGTGTAGGGGTGAGATTGAGCTGTTTGTCAGGTTTGACGGAGGTATTTATGTCGAGGAGGTACCAGTGCTTGTAGTTCGCCAGAGTATTCGCCATTAAAATACTTGTAGAACAAGCAGAGAGATGCAACATTTCGTCGATGCAACTGAGGCTGAAACTTAGATGACAGTTCAGTACCTATCAGGCTGACAATTCTCTTTTGACCCCTCTCCAGGAGTGAGAGACAAGTAGCAGATGCACCAGCCCAAATGTGACAACAGTACTCCATACATGGGCGAATGGTGTCCTTATAAAGATTATTCGACGCCCGATGACAATTTTCTAAAAACTAGCGATGTCGTGTATGTTTTTAAATGTCCTATAGGGGAATGTGTCTCCAAAAACAAATCATACATCGGCATGACTAGAACCCGTATATATCGCCAGCTTACATGTCACCTGTCTTCCCTAACAGCTCCTTCTACCAACACCGAATTTAGAAACATATTAAGAAGAAAAAAAAAACACCGCCATTGTAGCCGTTTCACATTTTAACCTGCGCCTCCCAATCATTGAAGCCATACTCATTCTCATAAACAAACCAACCATACATTTTAGGATGGGGGCACGCTTAAGTGCTTGTAATTATTTTAAACGATTTTAATCAACTTTTCAATAAAGTTACCAAACGCAATTTTTAATTCATCACTCGTCTGAAGACGACGCATGAAAGTCGAAAGCATTCGCGACTAGGGCAAATTTCTTTTCACACTCCAACAGAACGCTCCAACATTACTTGTCCGCCAAATGGAAAAAACGGATCGCAAGAAAAACAAACAAGAATTATCCCTACGAAACATGCATAAGAGAAAAACTGCGGCCCAAATATACAAATAAGTAGATATGTAAATATATATATATATATATATATATATATATATATATATATATATATATATATATATATATATATATATATGAGAGAGAGAGAAACAGACAGACAGACAGACAGACAGAAAGAGAGAGAAAGAAAGAGGAAGAGGGACAGATACAGAGATAGATAGATAGATAGATAGATAGATAGATAGATAGATAGATAGATAGATAGATAGATAGATAGATAGATTAAGCTATTTTAAGGTGTTTACATTTCGAAGTCAGATAATCAATGAACCTCCGGACCTATCATAAATAATGTTAATAGAATTATTTAATTTATTCACGTTTTAATAGCTTGAAAACCGCGCAGACAACGAGGGGGAACTTTTAACCTTTAAGTTGATTCCTTCGTGCTTAGAAACAAAAACAATCTTTGGCTTGTCTGGTATTTCATGGATTCACCCAAATTGTCTGCATGGCGCCAGAAACGAGGCGGACGGGTTTGAAAGCAAATAAACGACAGAGATTTCCAATGGTGATAAAACAAAAACGTAAACGAAAAACAGAGGGACGCTAACCATTTAGATTATTGACGTAACGTCATCTTCCAAACACCAATTCCTGGAAGTTCACTATGTCAGTAAATGTCACTTGGTCGTTTAGGAAAAATATATACAACTATTAGAGTGATTCCATCATTTATATATATATATATATATATATATATATATATATATATATATATATATATATATATATATATATAGAGAGAGAGAGAGAGAGAGAGAGAGAGAGAGAGAGACACACACACACACATCATGATAGACTCTCTCTAATAGTTGTATATATTTTTCCTATATATATAGAGAGAGAGTGAAAGAAAGAGAGAGAGAGAAAAAGAAAGAAAGAAAGAAAGAAAGAAAGAGAGAGTAGGCTTCGTGTCTGGGTTCGAATCTCATGACCGGCAGATATTGTTACTCTACACTGATCATTGCGTAAGCATGAAACACTAGGATCTGTGGGTGCAAAAGAATAATCATTATTTAATTAAAATTATCAAACCGCTTTAAGAATATTTAAGGATGGGCACTGTTTGCAGAGTTATAACTGAGGCAATCAACTAGCGTCTATGCAATGTTTACTACATCAGCTCGTATCAACACTATAGATTACCTAATATACTCGCCTGAATTCGGCGTTTAATAGTTTTGAATTCCCTTTAATCTCATGACAATTGTTTGGTGACCCTTAGGTAGAGGCTCGGTACATGGTGCAAAAACTGGTCTCGTGGTTGGGTTCGAACCCCATGATTGGCAAAAATTGTTACCTGCAATGATGACTGCGTAAGAACGAAACACTAGTGTCTGTAAATAAAAATTAATAATTACTATATACATATATAGAGGTATTTTAATATATTAACAATTATTTTTATACCTACAGACACTAGCGTTTCGTACTAATGCAATCATCAGTGAAGGAAGTCATCATTACTGCTGGTCGGGAGATTCGAGCCCAGTCACAAAGTCAACTTTCACTTCATAGACTAGAATTCTACATCAAGGCCACTGGCAATTCACACAATAATCGAAGGGAATTAAGTTCCTATAAATGTCAAGTCAGCAGGTGTACAGGCAGAGAGTATTCACCGACCGGAAGTCGGAATATTGTATTAGTGCTAAAGTTGACATATTTTTTAAGAATTCCCTCAAGGAAGCTCAACTTTAATTTTTTTGAAAGGGTTTTATAAATCTACAGGAAAATTTTGTTGCGTTCAACATTCAACATATTTTTTTACTTTCGAATCACCACTTATCAAGGCCCAAAAGTCACTCGAGGATAGGGGTTAATGAATGTAAGGTGGTAGTGTAGTAATCGTTAATGGTGTAAGTTGGGTAGAATTAGATTATTTATGGGAACGGTTCAAAAAGAACTTATTTACGTTGGACTTGAAGACTACTATGTTGTATTTAACCGAGAAGCAGGCCAGCGGAATAGTGTTCAACAGGTAGGCAGTTCTGGGAAAGAAGCCTTGTTCATGGAATCTGCGTTTAGATTTAGGCACAGATAGAGAATGAGGGAAATCGTTTATAGTAGTTGTAGTTAGTCGAGTGTTTTTGTGGAAGTCCATATTTCTTAAGAAGTTATATATCTATATAATTATAAAACTCAAATGACCTTGTAACAAGTGATGTAACCCACTTTCCGGTTTACGACATCCGGTTGCGCATGCGCGCATAAACATTAACCATAACAACATAAACAAATAAACACAAATCGCTTCTTTTGCAGATTTTGACCTGCGCACTGAAATATTAACGTTATTATTTCGAAATTATTATTTAACATGGGAAGAGTGGGGATGTTTTGCAACTATTCTTTATTACAAGTATACTGTCGCTATTTTCTTACAACTAAACAACTTTAACCCGTTGACAAACATAAGAACAATTGTTGTAAAGCCAAGACAACAGAAACTACTACTACTACTACTACTACTACTACTACTACTCTCTATCCGTCCTTTTTCCTTCCTTCCTTCCTTCCTTCTTTTTTAATTTTTTGTTTACATTTCTAGATACAAAATAGTGAGAACGTTTAATTTGTTGACACATTTATTAATCTGTTTCAGCATTAGTTTTATTTTATTTTATTTATTTAGGTTTTATTTTTTTTGCTTCAGGTTTTATTAATTATTTTTCTTTTTTATGATTTTAAGTTTCTATAACTTGGTTGAAGAATTCCAATATGGGTTTTTCATTGTTATATTTCTCATCGGTAGGTTCATGTGCGTTTTTGCTGCTAAATGACTTTAGTTGGCGTTCGATTCGTAGGAAAATCATGTTTAATTTTCGATTTTGAGCGATTATTTGGTAAAATAGGTAACTGTACACGAATAGGGAGGATTTTTTTTCATGTTTGAGTGATCTGTCCGTGATTTTTCATTTTAATGTACTTTCGTAGAAATGTTTCTGTTATGTCAAAAAAAAACATATTTTCTTTACGTCACAAGTATCACGCTCATACATGAATTCCATAGCTAATATAACATACTGACCCAACTGGTCACGGGTAGTCTAGTCTAGTATATATATATATATATATATATATATATATATATATATATATATATATATATATATATACGCGGTCTTTGCTAATCGAACCAGAGATGGCTCGTGTTGCCGAGTTCGAATCTGTCGACTGGTGTTAATCGTGACACCCTGCATTGAAGATTCCCGAAAGGATGAAACACTGATGTCTGTAAGTATTTAATTATTATAGTAAAAAAAAATTATTATATATTTGTGTGTGTGTGTGTGTGTGTGTGTGTGTGTGTGTGTGTGTGTGTGTGTGTGTGTGTGTGTGTGTGTGTGTGTGTGGAAGTTTTAACAGCCAAAAGTAGTTCGGAAAGGACCGGAATCATGAAAGTAAAGAAAAGAAAAACAAGCAAACAAATAGACGGGTACATTTGAGAAGAGAAATGTCTAACTGTTTATTCATCTATCATTCCTCACCTCATTGTATAATTATTTTATAACCAAGTTGTTGGTATGTCCGGTGTATATAAAGTCCGTTGGTGGTATGGAACTTCGATTAATTTCGGGAGAAAAATACTTCCCCTTTTCTAAAAGAAAGCAAAAGTATATTCAAGATGGCGGAAGAAAACAAAATAAAACGAAAAAATACATGAAATTAAGCCCAGTTTCCCCCTTACACATAAGTACAAATTTAAAAAAATAAAAACATAAACAACAAAAAAATATATATTTATAACAAACTAGTAAAATAATAATAATAATAATAATAATAATAATAATAATAAAAAAGATAAAATAAAGTTAAACACAGTTATCTCCATTATACCATAGGTCACGCGAATTTTACTGCGACACTATAATAAAAAGAAAAAATCTTAACTGCGTCGCTAGTTTGAAACAATAACAATAATAATGATAATAATAAATAATAATAAATTAAACAAGATTATATATATATATATATATATATATATATATATATATATATATATATATATATATATATATATAGCCAATAAATGTTTATAAAAAAAAATAATAATTAAAATAAAATGACCCGCAGCTACCTACGGTTTAAACTAGTCACATCTTACTGCAGTCCTGATCTCTATCTGCGGTCCTGTTCTCTTCTTACCATGATATCGTATAAGTGGGATCTGTGCACGAGTGTTGCCCGTAATGTAAGCATCTGAGAAACTAATATTTTCACCTTGAACTCCATGTAAATATTTGTACTTGACTTTTTACTTGACAGTAAAAGCGACTATAGAAAACGAGTTAGGGCTACGATCAGGGGTTATCCCCAACTAGTTGTCAAAGTCAATTTTGAACTGTACAAAGACATAAAGAGGTAAACAGGCAGACACATAGATAGATAGATAGATAGAGAGAGAGAGAGAGAGAGAGAGAGAGAGAGAGTGTGTGTGTGTAATTATAAAAAGCAGAGGTGCGACATTAAATTCCTGGTAAAAGTGCATTAATAATGGTGGTGACTATGCAGTAAAAATAAATTCTTAAGCTACAAAAGGTCACTCGTTTCAGTGGTACCACTCCCGTCATCATAGTTTTTAAACTTTTTACGTAAAAAGTAGGAGGCTTTTTAGGACGACCCTCGTAATATCGGATTATTTGTTACAATAAAACTTTGTGTTTGAATGATGACAGAAAGATACTTTTCTCCAATTTATGAGCAACGCCAGGTAACCCTGCTGATTATTATCTAAAAGTTCTCGTTTTTATTTCATGCCTAATCCCTCAGCTTTCCTATCCCCAACCCACCCCCGCGAGACTCTTACTTTCAAGTAGTTTTCATTTTTTTGTCTTAAACGCAAAGCATATTTTCTAATTCGCCCTATTTTTACCTGGAATCTTATCATGATACCTTTTTTACCGACGTTCCTTATCACCACACCTGTGATGTTATTTTTTGTTGTGATGTTTTTTTGTTTGTTTTTGTGATCTTTTTATTTTGTTTTTTGATTTTTATCCTTCTGTTTTTTTTAGTTTTTTTATTTGATCTTTTATTTTTATTTTTATTGTTTTTGTTTATTACTGTAATCTATTGTTTTGTTTTCGCTTTAATCCCAGAAAAAAAAAATTAAATGAAAAATGACAAGAGCGACACTCAATACCATTGCTTGTTTTGTTTTTTTATTTTTTTTGGTTCCTGGTATATTTGTATTTATTTTTGTAGTTTTATTATTAATTTTATTTTAATATTTTTCTTGTATATTTTTGTAGATATTTTATATTTATTTTTCTATATTTATTTATATATTTTTAATTCATTATATGTTATCTATTGTTTTATTTTTGCCTGGTTAAACAGTGATGGTTCGATGAAGAAATTGCTGCGTTATCTCCAACCATTCATTTTGTCCCCACGCGTATTCAGTGTTTTATTTTTTAACATTGTATGTGTGTCCCCACCCCCGCATGATTGTCTTTGATAATTCCATTCAGGATTCCCACTTGGGAGTTAATGTAGCAAGATCGGAAATTGGGACATAAAAATGTTGGAAATGGTATTTTCCACATAAGAAAAGATTAGGAAAGAAAGTGGAAAATTCCATTAGAAGGTAAAATATTAGAATTACGTGCCAGAGTTGTCAAGACAATTAGTGCATAAGCTGATAAAATCTTTCTCTTTATTTTTATGAACCGTCAAGAGAGCGAATATGTTTCAACAGTTACCTTCTATATATATATATATATAAGGACATTGTCTTCCAAAAGGCGCTGTACTGAAGGAGTAAATAAAAAATTGTTTGTACAATGTGATTTTATTATTTGTATTGAACTATGTAGCAAAATATTATTTTCTGAGTATTTATTAGTATTTATTAATTTATCTCATTTGGGTCAGTTACATATTCAAAATACAATTGACATTATTTTCAGGAAATGTTAGCAAACATATATCTGCAGCCTGTTTTTTGGTTTTCTCTAAAAAAAACTATTTTTTTGCAATATCCAGCTTTATCAAAACATATTTGTTGATTAAATATATTTCACATTCTATGGAATTTCCACGGGTCCTGCTAGTATTCGAATATTCTACGAATAGGGTTGTAATCAGCCAATCAAAACACCGTAAAAATCTATGCTGTAATAAGCGATTCGTATTTATTTAGAAAGGTTATAATGGACAATGTCACGGAATAAAGAATTTAAACAATGGTGTGAAGAAGTTTAATTATGGGAAAGTGTTAATATATATTTGTGTGTGAGTGAAAGTTACGTCAACCTTCTCTAACTATGACTGGTTTTTGTGAGTCAGATAGGTCGAAATTAATATAGGAAATGTTAAATAGAATGAGACTGTTTTGTTTATTTGGTTTAACATTTGCATGGACTGACAGCGCCGATGTGCATGCATGCCAATGGCATTCATTTTAGGTGAGTTGAACCTGATTCCTTCGAAGGAAGAAGTATCAAGGAATATTAAATACACAAGCGATCTCGAATCGCATGTATAATGAAACTAACTGACAATTTTCAGGGACATGCATAAGTTATAGGAAGGGAGCGTGACCATATTGGAATTTTATATAGAGTCTGTGTTTATAGTCTTCGAGTGACTGAATTTACAGGTAAAAATCAACTTTATCAACTTTATTTTGGTAATATAGTAGACATGTAGTCGATAGAAATTTTTATATAATGTTTAGCGAACTCCAATACATTCTTTGATGATAAAACGTCCGTCATATCGAATTGTGTAAATATGCATTTTTTTGTTGTTGTTAAACTATTTTAATTGTAATATTAGTTTATTTTTTTATTATTTGTTTATTTTTATTTTTTATTTATTTATTATTTATTTATTTATTTATTTTTTACTCAAATTCCATCTTTTAGTTTCGGTTTTACTTTTTAAATATTTTTATTTTTTATTTATTTATTTTTTTTGTAGGGTTTAATAATCTTTAATGTTTATTTGAGAAGTTATCTTTGAGAGAATAAGTGTGTGTGTATGTGTGTGTATGTGTGAGAGAGAGGGAGATAGAAAGAGAGATAGAGAGTGAGAGAGAGAGAGAGTGACAGACGGACAGATAAACAGACAGAGATTGCCTGTTGTTTTGTCTTTCAATAAAAATCGTATGATAAAACTGACAAAAGGGAAGAGAGATGCCGGAAGAGAGGAAAATTGGCAGTCGGAGTAGAGAATTGTGCTTATTTGTGAAGTTTTCTTAAAGATGTGTGTGTGTGTGTGTGTGTGTGTGTGTGTGTGTGTGTGTGTGTGTGTGTGTGTGTATTCTTTCTCTCTCTCTCGCTATATATATATATATATATATATATATATATACAGAGAGAGAGAGAGAGAGAGAGAGAGAGAGAGAGAGAGAGAGAGAAGGACGATAAACAGACAGACAGGGTTTGCCTCTTGTTTTATCCTTTAATTAAAGCAAGAGAAACAGAGAAATGGAAACACAGACAGAAAGATAAGGGATGACCTGTTATCTTAATATCATTTCGGGAATTGCGTTCTTTCGTGTCATTCCCCTTTCACATTTTTCTTTTGTTCACCTGGCGTGAGTTGGCGATTCGCTTACGGCAATTAAATTATCTGAAAGCCGAGCTTATTATTCAAAGTACAAACGTACACATGTGTTGGTTACTCCTTCGTGTGAAGTTATTTTATCTGGACCCACGTGTGGACAACATAGCTATCTTGGAATCCAGTCATCGATTCGTCGGATAGAAGAATGCGTACACGCCGAATATTCACAATGTCAATTTTATTTATCCTGATTGGCGGCCGCGCACGCGCGTGTGTATGTGCGTAGAGGGGCGATGGCGAAATGGAAGTCTACGGAGACAGGCGACCTGGGTGTATCAAGTTCGAATCCAGTCATTTTCATGAAATTAGTTTTAAGTATGAATGTTTAACATGAACTCTCCCGCAAGAAAGAAGTCTTTCACTGGTCTTTTATAATTAGATAAAGAAAGAGCCTCCAGTTTAATAGGTCCCGCACTGTCGGTCAAGCTCTAACCTCTGTCTCATCGCCGCAATGTTACGCCCATATGCTTGTTTATAAGTACTTTAGTGAAATGTGTTCTGATGAACTCACAGCACTCGTGCCCTCCCAAAACATACATACTCACAACTAACTTGATAAGCAGCAAAATCACACCCCTATACTGTTGAATAATTATTCGCGAGGAACTGAAGGTGTAGAAGATTTGTGTGAAGTTTGTCTCAAAGGTACTCAGAAGAGACCAGAAAGAAAGATGTTGTCATGGGCATCAAGACACTTTGTCACCCTCCTTATAGTCTAGACCTTGCTGCCTGTGACTTTTGGATATTCCCTAAGGTCAAGGAAAACCTTAGACGATTGAGGAGATGAAAGAGGCTGTGACGAGAATCATTGACACTCTCACACAAGAGAACTTCCATGGTGCCTTCCAGAAGTTATTGGAATGGTACAAGTACATTGCAGCCGGAGGGGATTACTTCGAAGTGGACTAGAGTTTCATGTCAATGAAAGTGCCCATATAAACAATCTGGAAACTTATTGAAGGTGCCTCGTAGTTGCAGAAGCAACGGTTTTCATCATGCAACTTTTATAACTGTTCAAATTTGCAAAATTGCAATAGAAAGAAAATTCCTACTCTATACTCCTTTATATATCTATACTCCTATAAATTTGAGTTTCTTTTGTGTGTATTGATATTCATATTAAAACCCTCTTTTCTTATATATGGATTCTGGAATTGCATTCATTAACAAACGATCTAGCTAATTTGCATATTCTTTTAAACATTCATTTTAATTAATTCCCTATTAGTTTTTTCGGTTTTCTTATGAGATGATCATCTTTAGTTAACTATTACGTGTAATTATTTTCATGCAGATATTCTACATGATTTATACTTGCATAATATTTGCCTAAAAAGTTTACAGGACACACAATATTGTTTCCATATATATTTATGTATACGTATATATTTTTGTTTAATCTATCTATCTATCTGTCTGTATGTCTGTCTGTGTACATTTCCCTACGCAATAGTCAATTTTTAGTCTACAGACTCGAAATTTGATATACATGGTACTGAGATTTACAAATATCGATGTGGTCGGTTTTCGGACATAAATTTGTCAATTAAGGGGTCAAAGTTCAACGATTTGACCTTTGAGAACTCTACCAAATTCCTCCGACAATTTTGGATCTAGACACTTAAAATTTTAGATATATGTTCCTTGTAAATGAATCTAACTTATTAACTTGATTTAAGCCCAAAATAATAAATTTTAAGGGGTCATAATAGGGGTCAAAGTTAAAAAAATTTGACCGCTTTTCTTTTCTTTTTTTTTTTTGCTCAACATACACCTCCAAATACCCGGACAACGCCGGGCACCCATGCTAGTTTTAATTATATTTCTATATTCTTTATTTAAACTTCAGTTTTACAAATGGATCAGTACCCCGATGAACTTTCTTTTGAAGGCTAAGCTTAAAAAACTATCTTTTCTATTGCAGCTTTGAATTTTATTTCATCATATAAAAACTGTCTTTTCTATTGCAGCTTTGAATTTTATTTCATCATATAAAAACTAACTTATTTCCTGGTTTTCTCATGGCCAATAATTGTTTACAATTCAACCACTTTGTATGCTTAAGTATGCTTTTTTTTACAAGGGAGTCACAACTTAATAAGGCCCGAATGCCACTCGAGGATAGTGATTAATGAGTGTAGGGTAGTCACTAGGACAACATCATCGTGATCGGAAGTGTTGGAAATTAGGTAGAATTTGATTATTTAAAGGAACGTCTAAACAAGAACTTGTTTATATTGAACTTGAAGACGACCATCTTGTAATTAGTTGGAAAAACGGGTCAGCGATACAGAGTTCTACACGAAGACAGTTCTAGGGAAGAAACTTTGCTTTTAGATTTAGATACAGAGATAGTCTGTACGTCGACTCTGCAGGGTCACTGAGCGTCCTGTACATAGTTCCACTTGTCCAGGTTATTCCATCTTTTGGCAACTGCTCTTTCCGGAAGAGTTCAGATCCTTCTGGGAGATTTTCTTTCGGTGCTGAAAGTGCCTCCTTGTTGTCGTATTTGCCTGATCCGTTCCATCAACGCAAACGAAAGGACGCTGATGTTTTGCGTTCGAGGCCTGTGGTAGTTGCAAACCTCTTGCAGGATGATAGTCGCAGCGACAGCTCTTGATATCCGTATAGGGTAACAACAATTGGCATTCCCTTTATGGATATCACATGACGTCAACTGAATCCGTAAACTTGTGATATATCATTCCAGATGATTGTATTAAAAATAGTTAAAACACTAAAGTTGTATTAAAATCAGAAATCAAACAAAAACACAAAACTCCGAACAATAGAAAAAAGTGAAGACATTTTTTTTTTCAACTAAAGAAAAAATTTTTAAAAGATGCAAATAAAGTTTTTCACGCTAGTATATCCGGAAAAATGTTTAAATAAAAGTTTAAAAAAAAAATGATTCAACCACAGCTTAATTAAAACTATCGAGACCCGTGGAAATTCCACGGAATTAGAAATATATTGAATCAAACAAATTTTGATAAAGCTAATATCTTTCTGGATAACGAAAAATAATTTTTTCGACAGAAAAACTAATAACACGTAGCAAATATAGTTTATTGACATCTCTATGAAAATAATGCCCGTTGTATTTTTTTTTATATTGAACTGACTCAAATGAGACCGATTAATAAATACTAACAAATACTCAGAAAGTAATATTGTGCTACATAGTTCAATACAAATAATAAAACCACATTGTAAAGGACAATCTTTAATTCGTTTCTTCCTGTGAGCACCTCTGGCAGACAATGTTCTTCTTTATTTGCCCTGTTTCTTTTGAATGTTCCCTTTTTATGTAACGTTTCACTGATTTCTTTCTTTGATGAAAAATCGCTGCACGTCGAAATTACTTTCCTTTCTCACACCATTACAACAATGATCATATATTATTATAATGATACTCGAAAACGAGGTTTAATCAAAGGGAGGTCATTCATATTCTTGTCCAGGGTTACTAAATTGGCTTTTTAATTAAAAAATGTTTGTGATTTGGCTGTTTTTGAAACACTTTAACCATAAGAAATTGCATTTGACCTTTTTCAAAGCGTAACGTACGGATTTACTAATAAACAGAACAAGCAAAATATAATATAATAAAGTCGTATTGCTGTTTGCTTGTTCGTTTGTTCACAATTTGATTAATATATACAAAACGTTACACTATTTCACAACTTAATTTTAATACTGGAAACAGAATCTTATACATTTTTATATCAGCATGATTTCTATATATACTATTTATTCAAAGGAAATCTACATTCAAGAAGTAACTTCATTTGCATATTACATTAAAGAAAATATATTTTAATAATTATCTCTTTGTTTTTTGTTTTTTTATAATTGTTTTAATTATCCTATTTAGAAATATTATTTAAAGCTGATTTATTTAATTTATTTTTTATTTTAGTTTGTATTTGATTTAATTTATTATCAATTACTATTACTGACACCAGTGGCCTATAAAAACGGAAGTAAGTTTATTTAAAATATGAGAGTTATTTCCCGTGTAATTTTCATAGACGAAAATGGATGTGCTTTATGCTTTCATAAATCCACCATGTGGTCCACTTTCAGGAAAGTCGTAAAAAGTTTGGATATTCGGTGTACCATAAATAGTATATGACTAAATCCTCCGCCCGCCAATACGTTTCAACTTGACGACGCTGGGTATATACATTTAATATTATATAGATTCTATACGCCTAAATAAGAGTCCAATTTCTAGGAAAAGTATATTTATATTTATTTAAATACGACATACCGCTTCTCGTTTGATCAGCGAAGTTAAGCAACGTTAAGCCTGGTTAGTACCAGATGGGTAACCAATTTGGGATTTCCGGGTGCTGTATGTAGGAAGATGCCTACACTTCCCTGCAAGATTTTCAAAATCCTTACGTCATCATCTCCCTTAATAGGGATATACATGCACTGGGAGCCGCTTGTGAATTTCATACTCCCATGGAACTTTCTCCTTTGGAAGAAGCCGGTTAAACCCGCATAGGGTTAGTGCCGTTTCTATTTCCATAGAATTTCTAAAGCAGGTCTCCAAACTAAAGAGAGGTAATCCAGGTGCGATTAATAAAACTGAATAATGGCCGGCTGATTGTTTTGGATTTTTTTGATGGGATGAGATCTTCGTCTCTCCGAACGATTTGTGGGAAATATCTTCAGTGTAGCGAAACTGTCGCCATGAATATTCCGAGTCTATCTTAATGCAAATTTTGTATAAATTTGTGGACGCATCTATTCCTGTGACTTGGTTGTCGTTTGTTGTAGTTTATTTGACTATTGTTTGAACAAACGCTATGTTTACATACCGTGCATATCAATGGAGTATTTCAACAATTTCACTCAGGTGTTATGAATTTGCCAGGAAACAGTGAAACAATAACGTAACAATGTTTGAAATTAGCACCAGTATTAAATTATAAACATACTTATAGGTCAGGGGCGATAACTCTAAGTATAACTGGGTTATTTGCCCTTCTCGTCTGTTTGGCGAAGGTCGTTTCCATTTTCTCATATTTACTTTGGTTGTGTTTGTCTGATCGGGAATGAAGTCTTTTCCTAATTTCAAACGGTTTCATGTGATAATCCTCATATAATGGCGTGCATTATTTAAGAGGACTGCTCAACAAGAATTTAACATCGAACTTGAAAACGGCCATGTGGTACGTATTATTTAAATTAGTTGGACTACTGTTCTCATCTTGAGTGTCATTTTCACAATGTTTCGATCGATGTAACCTCCGACCTTTTTCAGATGTAGCTGTCGAATTTGGGAATTTGGACGGAATTTCGAAAGGATTCCAAATTCCGGAGTTTGATAGAAACATTTCAGGATTTGACAATATACACCTGAAGAAAGTCGGACGTTACATCGATTGAAACGTTGGGGAAATGACACTCTAGATGAGAACAGAAGTTCGATGAATCCAAATAATACGAATAACCAATTCTCATCTCAAAAATTTTGAAACATAAGACCATATTGTAGTCAGCTCCCATTGTAATGTATTCCGCAGATAAGTAGTTCTTGGGAGATGGTTTGCTCATGGAAGTTCCGTATATATATATATATATATATATATATATATATATATATATATATAGAGAGAGAGAGAGAGAGAGAGAGAGAGAGAGACAGACAGACAGACAGACAGACAGACAGACAGACAGAGACAGAGAGGGGGGAGAGAGAGACAGAGAGAGAAGGGGGAGAGAGGGGAAGAGAGAGAAATAGAGAGCGAGAAAGAAAGAGAAAAGAAAATTACCGACTGCTACTTAACTCCATTTCAAACCTGCTCTCTCTCTCTCTCTCTCTCTCTCTCTCTCTCTCTCTCTCTCTCTCTCTCTCTCTACATTCCACGTAATCTCGGATAACCAAACAAAGCCCCAGAATCTCTCGGGCTTCCTTCTCCATCAGCAATGGCTGACAACGGATGGTTCACTGATCATTGGTGATCCGTGAAAAATTTGGACATTATTGCAATTGTGAAGAAGCCATTAAAGCACGAATGAAAATGAAAACGGTATCGATCTCTCTTTTGATGACAGTCTCCAAACTAAATTCCAATCATTTTTTTAGCAAGAGCTCATTTTCGGTTCCCTGTAAAGAAATGAATATCCATCACCCCTCCAAAAAAAGAAAATTGTCATTCAATTTCAACAAAATATTTACACAAGATATGCGTTTTCATCTGTCACAGTAAAAAAAAAAACAATATTATTATGAAATAACCACAGATCGCAGTCTTGCAGTGACGTCATAGCAGACATAAATCTAATTTCAAACCATATGAGACAAAAATCATACTAAAAACGTGTAATCTCTATTATATAAAAGGAACTTTGTGTGTGTGTTTGTTCCCTATGGATTCGAACATGGATTGATCGATTTTTATGAAATTTCCCACAAAGGTACTTTATGTACCTGGCAGTGTTCTTAGATAGGTTTTGTATCAAAATGTTTTCGATGAGTATCGATAATTGATAATCATAATCCGATAACAGAATAAACAGTCGATTTTGACAACAGTTAACACCTTAAACAGCCTAACATCACAAGTGCATTTGAGAAGTTATATTAGCACACAAGCAGAAAGACACAACAGTATGTTCTTTCATATGACAGGGGCGCATTCGAAATGAATGTTTCTGTTTAGAGCACAATCGAAGCATGATACTTGACTTTTACATTTTAAACTTTGATGCAAGCAATTATATATATATATATATATATATATATATATATATATATATATATATATATATATATATATATATATATATAAAGCTTAACGCCTGTGTGTGTGTCTGGTCACGAATAGGCTCCTATATGGGTGACTATTATAGAAAACTGATCGCATATAATGATAGAAGATGTATCAAGACACAGGAATGGGTATGTTTGATCTGGCATAATGATGATTCATTAAAATTGTAGGGTCTGCGTACGCGCCTGGTCCACAATGTATGGAAATAAAAAAAATTAAAAATTAAAAAAAAAAAGTTTACAAGTGTTTTTGATATAGATGTACATAATGATACTTTGATAAGTATGTTTTAACTTAAATAGGGATGGTATAATAAAATTGTGGGGTCTGCGTTCGCGTCTGGCCTCCATAGAATGGAAATAGGCACAAGCTTTAATAAAGACTTTTCATATCTATCTGCGTAAGTATACTTTGATAATTATGTTTCAGTTGGTCCCCAATGAGAGGAGGTAATCGACTGATTTGATTGACAAATGGGCGATTTCACTGATTTTGATGACAATAAAAATATGGGGAGATGGAACATTCGTTTATCATCATTCATTCCTGTGCAGCGTTGGGTCTCCCTGCTAGTGCTTGAATGAACTTTAATCTTTTAATTTGTGCAAATAATTATACTATAACTTTGTTCCATTTACTTTCTTCCGTCTTATTTTGTAATTTATGTAACATAGCGCGGACACTCGTATGCAAATACTAAATGACGTCACCGTTAGGGAAAAATGAAAACTTTAAAAAGCGGAAATAACGTTCGAGAGCAAGTTTGAGAATACGATCACGAGAGTGGCGTCACGGCTGTAACAATGAGGAAATAAATGTCGTTGCTACAAAGCAAAAATGTGACTTGAAGTTCTTTTCTATTTTTGTGTACTTTGCGACTGAGGCTACAACGTGTTGGTTCACGGACAACGTTACATTTACAGCTTGCATCGGTTCCCTCATAAAAACTTTGCTGTAGAAGTCTGCATGTCTCTTAACGAACACGGAATTTCATTTTTCTACTCAGAGGGTCGCAACTTATCAAGGCCCAGAGGCTACTCAAGGATAAAGGTTAAATATTAGGTAGCTAGTGAGACAAGATCAGGTATGGTGTAACTTGAGTAGAGATAGATTATCTAAATAGATAACTCGATAGGAATTTATTCACATTAGACTTGAATTTATTCACATTATACTCGTTATAGTCTACGGGGAAGCAGACAAACGGCATGTGTTCCATAGACTTTATTATCCGGCATAGATTTGGTTTAAAAAAAGATTCACAGATTATTTAAAAGAATCTATCCTTAACACACACACACACACACACACACACACACACACACACACACACATATATATATATATATATATATATATATATATATATATATATATACACCGATGAAAACTGAAGGATCGGTCGAAAATTATGTACTTATGAGAAAAGTTTTTTAATTTTTTTTCATAATATTATTTTGTATTCCTGAACGTCACCAATTGAAAACGAATAAAGAAAAGTTATAAGCTTTTATACTTTTCGTATTCTTTTTTAGACATTTCTATTCATATATATATATATATATATATATATATATATATATATATATATATATATAGAGAGAGAGAGAGAGAGAGAGAGAGAGAGAGAGAGAGAGAAATAGAAAGATAGATAATAGAAATAAAAATATTGTGTTTATTGATCTTAACCTAAATGATAGCACATTTACCATTGACCTATCCAGAAAATCTTTATAAATAAAATAGTAGATGTAATTATGTGTGTCTGTGTGAAAATATTTAACCGATAAACCTTTAAACTACTTGTCACAATAATAACACTGAAATTAACAACGAATAGTAATCATACACCAAAGATGGTTTATAACGAGTAAAATCTTTGTTTGGATGTAATAGATGAATAATGCGTACAAAAAATTGAAATGCAAAATTGCTCATTTCAATTTGCTGGCATATTTCTTTTGCGCATACGCAAATTCATTCATAGTTTCAAGTACTTTAATTTTAAATCTTTCTTATCTATTTGTCGATAACTCAGACTGTAGGGAATGTGGCTGGCGCGCTAAATGTTTTGGTTTCAATTCTAGCTGACGGCATCCAAGTCATTTTTTCACTCTTTTGAAATTAGTACTATATATTAGGTACAATATAATATTCAATAGAGAATTGGTTTTGTAATAATAAATACGAAATCTGCACGAATTAAAATATATTTAAGCGTATTTTACGATTGTAAGTATTTAATATGGATGAACTTTCTAGCCAACTGAAAAACGCTAGTTAATAATACGTGGGTCGTTTCAAAATTAATAAACGCTATACACACTTTAATTGCTAACGGCTTTTTCATTCGTAAAATAAAGACAGTCATTTCACATTATAACGCAAATATATTTTCAAATGCTGCACTGGTATTATATTTCTTCAAATTAATCATCCCGCGGAAGTTCTGAAATAAAGACGAAACGTTAGTGAACAGGTAATTTTAGTTTGTTCCTTTTTCATCTTTCCATCACGTTTGAATATTATTTCCATAATTTTCATTTTATATATAACCTAGACCTCCCGTGACCCGTTGAGTCAGTATATGCTATAACTAGCTATGGAATAGTTAGTATACAGAATTATTATATAAAAGTGCAAGTGAATATACAGAATTAATGTATAAACGCGTAAAAATTGAATGTATACCAGCGCGAAAACAAATATGACGACCAGTGAAACCAATACGGATTACATTGGATAATAAAGGTCTTAACATCATTACCTTTACATAGTAACATAACGGTGATTAGGAAATTTGGTTCCTTTTATGTGATTTCGGAATCGAGAGTATTTGCCCGATTTTTTTTGTCTGTAACGCAAACCAATTTTTTTTTTTTTTAATTATTAAAAAGTTAGATGTTATTATGTGTTAACAGTTAAATATTTTCTTTTCATTAACACGGTTTCAACGACTGGGCAAGCTGATTTTAGTAATTTAAAATTTAAGTCCTTTAACTGCCAAATACAGAATACATAAAAGACATTAAGTCGTAAACATTTGTTTTCTTTTTTGTTTGAAAACGATTCCAACTTGTAATGAAATAAAATTCGTAAAAATGCCGATGTAAAAAAAGAGAGAAAACGGTTTACAGATTTCTTTTTATTTGCATATTTTAAACGCGAAATACTTGTCGATTAAAAAAAAAAAGCTTTCATGGTTTTGGTTTGTTTCTTTACTTATGCGCATAATAAACCGGAATCGGAAACACGGTCTCAACGCCCAAGCAAGACGATTTGAGTTTTATAATATAATATAATGTGTGTGTGTGTGTGTGTATATATATATATATATATATATATATATATATATATATATATATATATATATATATATATATATATATATATATATATAGTTATCTACAGACAGCGTTTTTCGCTGTATCACAACTGGCAACTATCTCAAGCCAGGATTGTGACTAGATCGCTTCTAACCGTTGTGCTATTTGGCTGCTGCTAAGAAGGGTATGTGAAATTACAATGATCAAACATTGTCCAAACAACCTAAGCTCAATGTGTTAACCTTTTTGTGGCTCGAAGAAAGGGGTCATAAAGTAAGACGCAAACAACGTATTTATGTAGAAAGGTAGAAAAAAATATATTGTACAAGAAAATGAGATGTGACACAAGGTTGGAATGTTGGAAAATAGACCAGCGCCTCGGGAGAAGACGCTGTGACGAAGCCAGTGACGCATGTGTAGCAGCAGCATGACACGTGTGCAAATGACTAAGCCGTGGTGCGAGTTGACGTCACGGCGAAGGAAGAGAAGGAAAAGAAAAGCAGACAGCGATTTGGAACCATGTGAGCGGCGACAGCGAGACAAAGAACATGCCGGTGAGAGAGATTTAACCGGACTTGAAAAGATGTGTCAGTGCAGGAGGAGAAAAAATTTTTGATATGGAAGAGTTTTGTTAACCACATGACGGACGAAGAGAATTGTAAAACCAAGATGCATTCGTACCGCAATAAGAACGACCTGTTTCTTGACCGGGTTGTGATTGCGATAAAAAGTGGGTTATTTACGACAACCGGCGACGCTCAGTTCAGTGGTTAGACGCCGATGAAACTCTCCGAAGTCAGAGTTGCACAAAAAGAAGGCCATGCTGACTGCTTGGTGGTCTGTGAACGGTCCGATCCATTACAAATTTTTGAATGCAGACGAAACCATTACGGCGGATAAGTACTGTATACAAATGGATGAGATACATCGGGAACTTCGACAACAACACCCAGCATTTGTCAACAGAAAAGGTCCAATTCTCTTCCACAATAATACCCGACTGCATGTTGCTAAACCGACACTGCAAAAGTTGAATGAATTGGGCCACGAAACTCGACTTTATCCGCGATACTCTCCAGAGGTCTCACCTACCGACTACCAATTTTTCAAGCATCACGACAACTTTCAGCGTGAGAAATGCTTAAAAAAAAACCTAAGCAAATATGCAAAATCTTTACGTTAATGGTATAAATACACTTTTCGTTGGCAAAAGTGTGTTGGTTCTGATGGTGCTTATTTCGATCAATAAATCTTTGTTCGGGCCGAGACATGTCCATCTGAATTTAAAAATTAAAAACAGCAAGAACTTTCTTTTTCGTCAACCTTTTGCCTGTATTCCATTATTCAATAAATGATCCATTCTATATCTGCCAATATATAGTTTTGTGTCTTCATTTCATACTCTTGTTGTCCTATTATATATATATATATATATATATATATATATATATATATATATATATATATATATATACAGAGAGAGAGAGCGTAATAATGACTGTCAGTAGGTGTGTATGCAAGTTTTTCTGTTTGTGAGTGTGTGTGTGTGTATCTTTGTTAATGTTGGGTGTACATCGGTACGGAATGGAGCACTGAGGCAAGTGTCTGAAGGTGACCTGAGGGTCATTTGGCGATGGTTGCTTTGTAAAGGCTGATAAATGTCACCGTTTATTCTCGGCGGTGTTAAAAGGACACAGGCTGATAAGTGACGGCCTACATTTGCATTCATTACGATGACATTGGTGAACAATTTACTGTACAGCTACCACCTTTCTCTCACTCTGTCTATCTATCTATTCATCTACATATATATATATATATATATCTGTCTCTACATATATATATATATATATATATATATATATATATATATATATATATATATATATATATATATATAGTTTTAAAATATAATTATCCACTGACACGTGTTTCATCATCCACGACTCACCAGAGTGGCTGAATCTAGCGAGATTCGAAATCGGCACCTCGTGATAAGAAGCCTAAACTTCTACCACGGTGCTAACCTCGCCAGACTACTAAATGTATCACTTTTGCGTAGATGTTTTTATTTGTTTTTGCTAGCGATACTTTCTTGAATGAATTCAAGTATTTATACGAAAGTGCATTTTTACCTAAATGCTTGTTGGGAATAATTTTCCCATTGACTAATCTGGTACCCCCTTTTAATGGTGAGCGGCATGTATATTATTTTTTAAACATAATTATCCGCTGACACGTGTTTCGTCGTCCACGACTCATCAGAGTGGCTGAATCTAACGAGATTCGAAATCGGCCCCTCATGATAAAAAGCCTAAACCTCTACCACGGTGCTATATATATATAGTTTTAAAATATAATTATCCACTGACACGTGTTTCGTCGTCCACGACTCATCAGAGTGGCTGAATCTAGCGAGATTCGAAATCGGCACCTCGTGATAAGAAGCCTAATTCTTAGTACAGCAATCCACTCCAATAAGTAAAAAAAAAAGGCGAAAATGAAAAAAAAATATGGTACTCTTGCAGAATTGGATCCGGATCCTCGGGAGTTACCATCAATCATGGCTTGGGCTCGACCAACATTCAGTGGATTAAGTCGACAGTTGCTAAACAATTGAAACGCTAAATAGTTTTCTTTTTTATTGTATTCAAAAATGTGAGTTTTTAATTAATATTTGGGTAAGGGGGGGTTACTAAACACAGATTCGAAAAAGTTGTTCAAAAACGAATAAATGAAAGCAAAGGTAAGGTAAATTACGTTTCTATCTAACTGGATAATTTTTTAGTGTTTTTATTTAATGTAAAATGTTTAATCGGCTCAAAAACGCAGTGTTTATCTATGTATTTGAAAAAGACGAATGGTCGCGGATGTTGAATACGTTAAGTTTGGGAAAATCAGTTAAAAACTATACAAAACAATATCAGACACCTACTGATTATATGTTATTGTGACATAGGCTGACATATTTGGTGGGTTTCTGATAGTATTTTGTTTAGTTTTTTATTTTTAAATCATTTTCTCAAACTTAACATCATCAACAGTGTCCATCACCGTTTGTATTTTTCAAATTTCGAAGTTTAATTAAAGTTTTATGATATGTTTTTTATTCTATTGTAAGGTTAAAGTACAGAATAGATACAAAACACCCTCCCCTCCCCATGTTAAGAATGGCTTTTTAAATAATAACGTTATTATTTCAGCACGGATCACTCTCTGTATGAGTACCTAATATTTTTTCAGCCATTCTTACCATAGAGAGGGGATGGTGTTTTGTAACTATTCTGTGCTTTTTAACTAACAATTTATCATTAAAAAAAGATATTGTGAAATTATAAAAAAAATAACAAGATATTGTGAAAGTTGAATTTAACTTGAAAAAAAAAAACAATGTGAACGGTGCGTTCAACATTGTAGCCGGACCTTATTTGGCAATAAGGTCACGTGAGTCGATTAATGGGTGCTAATGCACTTACTGATCCGCGCTATTTTTTTTAAATCGTATTTCCAAGCTTAATTAAAGGTCTATGTTTTTTTTGGTATTTTTTTTTAGAATAGGTCCACCTCCACAACTTTCTTTTAAATGATGACTTTTAAGGTTTCCGACTATGCTGAATACAGAAATCGCATTGAAATTTTGCAGAAATAAGTAGTTATCGAGATATAGATAGTTGTTTTATGCATTGTATTATTTGGCGGCCATCTTTGTTACGTGCGTAGATTTGTTTATGACGCGGGCAAGCGTGTAAAAAAGACGGCTGCCAGAGATTATAATGCATTATACAAATTTTTAATATCTCGATAACTACTTATTTCTGCAAAATTGCAATGCGATTTCCGTATTCAGCATAGTCGAAAACCTACAAAAGTCGTCATTTAAAAGAAAATTGTGGAGGTGGACCTAATCTAAACATTTACCTTTTTTTTTTTCATTCAATTGTAAGGTTAAAGTACAGAATAGGTACAAAACACCCTCTTCTCCCAATGTTAAGAATGGCTTTTTAAATAATAACGTTATTATTTCAGCACGGATCAATAAGTGCACGAGTAACCAATTTCTTTAAAAGCATTCATATTTTCTTATATAAAAACAATTTCTGTAAAAAAAAAGAAGAAAAAACGTGCACTTTCAATCTTTGTTAAAAAGGTTTTCTTGAAAAAAAAAATACGGTAAAAAAAAGCAAAGAACAAAACGTTAATCGGTATTCATGCAGAGAGTGATCCGTGCTGAAATAATAACGTTATTATTTAAAAAGCCATTTTTAACATGGGGAGGGGAGGGGGTTTTACCTAATCCGTACTTTAACCTTACAATTGAATAAAAAAAAAAACATCATAAAACTTTAATTAAACGTGGAAATACGATTTACAAAATAGCGCGGATCACTGTCTGCATTAGTACCGAAAGTACAGAATAGTTAGAAAACATCCTCCCTCTCCATGTTAAGAATGGCTTTCTAAATAATGTTAATGCTTCAGTACTGTTCCTTGTCTGCTTAAGTTTAATTTTTGTTTATTAAATTGTTAGGTGAAAGTCCAGAATAGTTACAAAACACCCTCTTCTCCCAATGTTAAGAATGGCTTTTTAAATAATAGCGTTAATATTTCAGCACGGATCAATAAGTGCACGAGTACCCAATTTCTTTAATGAAGAAAAAGCATTCATATTTTCTTATGTAAAAACAACTTCTGTAAAAAAAAAAGAAAAAAACGTGTACTTTCAATTTTTGTTAAAGGTTGTCTTGAAAAAAAAACCCTCAAAAATACGGTAAAAAAAGAAAAGAACAAAACATTAATCGGTATTCATGCAGAGAGTGATCCGTGCTGAAATAATAACGTTATTATTTAAAAAGCAATTCTTAACATGGAGAGGGGATTTGTACCTATTCTGTACTTTAACCTTACAATTGAATAAAAAAAAACATATCATAAAACTTTAATTAAACGTGAAAATGCGATTTAAAAAATAGACAGATCGCTCTCTGCATTAGCACCGAAAGTACAGAATAGTTAGAAAACATCCTCCCTCCCTATGTTAAGAATGGCTTTCTAAATAATGTTAATGATTCAGTACTGTTCCTTGTCTGCTTAAGTTTAACTTTTGTTTATTAAATTGTTAGGTTAAAGTCCAGAATAGTTACAAAACACCCCTATCCCCATGTTAAGAATGGCTTTCTAAATAATAACGTCATTATTTCAGCGAGGTAGCTTCTCTGCATAAGTACCATGTTTTGTTTTTAAATTGTTAGGTGAAAGGACAGAATAGTTACAAAATACCATCCTCATGTTAAGAATGTCTTTCTAAATAACGGTATTATTTCAGCACGGTATTTTCTATGCATACGTACTATCTATTTTTGTTCATTAAATTGTTAGGTTAAAGTATAGAATAGATGCAAAACTTCCTCCCCATGTTAAGAATAGCTTTCTAAATAACGGTATTATTTCAGCACGGTACCTTCTCTGCATAAGTACTATCTTTTGTTGGTTATCCTGACGTTGTGCACTTCTTTATTTACATTGGAAGTGACGTCATACAAATCTTATAATACGGATGGCTACAATTGTAAAAATAATTTGTTTTATTTTTCTTTCATTTTGAGCTCCTTTTTTCTCCCGTTTGTTTTTGTTTTCTACAATTAATAAACCAGTTTACAAGTAAAAAATAATTTGTTTTAGCGAATTTAATTTTTTTTTCTCTCCCATTTGTTATATTGGTATTTGAGCGGAGAATCTAACATTTCTTTTCATTTTGAGAATTTGTTTTAGTTTTTAATTACCCCCCCCCATTTCTTATTTTGAGCGGAGAATTTATTTTATTTTCATTTTGAACTCTTTTTCCGATCCGACGTTACCTTTTATAGGTACTCTTGGCCACAAAGTGGGTGATCATTTTACATTAAATTATTATAGAAAAGTGATCCCCCACTTTTTAAAACTAACATTTCTTCATATCTTGGAAACTACTCGTTTACCGTAATTTTAAACGTTATTTTCGTTTTCAGCGACCCCGAAAACCGTTAAGAGTGGTAATTTTAAAGGAATTTTCGGGGGTGGAGTAATTCTTCATATTTACCTTTTTTTAATTGAATTGTTAGGTGAAAGTACAGAATAGTTACAATACACCCTCCCTTCCCCATGTTAAATAATAGGTTTCTAAATAATAGCGTTAAAAAAATAGCTCGGGTCTTAAAGTGCAGGAGTACCTGTAAAAGGTAACGTCGGATCGGAAAAAGAGCTCAAAATGAAAATAAAATAAATTCTCCGCTCAAAATAAGAAAGGGGGGGGGGTAAATTCTCCGCTTTGTTAGTAATTAAAAACTAAAACAAATTCTCAAAATAAAAAGAAATGTTAGATCCTCCGCTCAAATACCAATATAACAAATGGGAGAGAAAAATAAAACAAATTATTTTTACAATTGTAGCCATCCGTATTATAAGATTTGTGTGATGTCACTTCCAATGTAAATAAAGAAGTGCACAGCGTCAGGGTAACCCTTTTGTTTATTAAATTGTTAGGTGAAAATATAAAATAGTTACAGAACACTCTCCCTTTCCCATGTTAAGAATGGCTTTCTTAATAGCGTTATTTCAGCACGGTACCTTCTCTGCATAAGTGCCATCTTTTGTTTATTAAATTGTTAGGTGAAAGTATAGAATAGTAACAAATCGTCCTCCTCATGTAAAGAATGACTTTCTATATAGCGTTATTATTCTATTATTATATTATTATGGTACTTTCTCTGCATAAGTACCATGTTTTGTCTATTAAATTGTCAGGTGAAAGTACAGTACTCATGCAGAGAGTGATCCGTGTTGAAATAATAACGTTATTATTTAAAAAGCCATTCTAACATGGGGAGGGGAGGGTGTTTTGTACCTAATCTATATTTTAACCTTACAATTGAATAAAAAACATATAATAAAACTTTAATTAAACCTGGAACTATGATTTAAAAAATAGCGCGGACTACTCTTTGCATTAGCACTACCAACCAATCTTATATCGAAAAAAAAAAAAAAAAGAAAACTCAAAAAGCAAGCGACAAACTTTTTTTTTTGCCTTATATAATAAAGAAAAAATGTTTAAATTAAGAAATTTGGAAGATAAACAAATGAATTATGTTCTTTTTTGTTTTTTGTTTTTTTACTTATCGAGTAAACAGAAAATGAAATCTACTTCCTCTCGTCAATTCGTGGCTGTGAAATGAATCGAACCAGAAGTTCAGTTTTATCAACAGAACAGTTTCGCACTAACGGTTACGAAAATATATTTATTTTATTTAATATTTTAATAATTCGCGAGGAAAATGTATTTTAATAACATAAAAACATCCCTCGACTCTAAAGATGGGTTGTCTGAAAATTTCAAATAAATTGGTAACGTAGAAATATGGTTTTATTCACTTGTAACGAACCAAATTTACATTTATATATATATATATATATATAGATATAAAAACAAAGAATTAATAAAACATTAAAACACATTAAGAAAAGTTAAAAATATATATAATTTTCAAAAAGGAGACACAAATTAAGTAGATTGTCCTTAATCTGCGAAAGAAATACTTTCCTTCTCATCAAAGGGTAGGAATCAGCAAAATGCGGAATCAGATTTTGCTTGCAAAGTATTTAATGAAACTACAAGTAAGCCATAGATCTTACTTAGTAAAAGTTTTTAAAAATAGTGAGGCAGAGGGAATGGGGAAAAAAAGAAAAATGATTTTACGTGAATGGATGATCTAGTGAAAAGCAAAATATCCAATAACGATAAAATCCAAGAAAAGTAAAAGTCCAGTATCCAGAAGTAGAAATCCAAAGGAATCGCGTTACTGAAAGATATTTCAATTTAATCCAAAAGACAGAATTCCGTGAAATAATTCACAAATGGGTACAAGAAAAAAAGAGTGAGCTCAAAATATTATTATTAAAAGACTGAAGAAGTGGAGAGATTTTAAGACGCCTCTGTCGAGGCCGCGTTTCTAAATACGAATAAAGAAACAGAAACGATAAGCGTTGAGTTATTTTTAGAATAGAAAAGGCAATGTCACAGTGACCCAGATAAAATAACGTTGAAGTGGTGCAAGAATTAAGGCAGAAATATATATATATATATATATATATATACATACATATATATATGTATGCATGTATGTATATATATATGTGTGTGTGTGTGTGTGTGTGTGTGTGTGTGTGTGTGTGTGTGTGTGTGTGTTGTGTAGTGGGGGTTTCATGTTAAAGAATGACGCTGAGTTCATATTAAAAGAGATATGATGGGGATATTTATATTGAAGAGAGACGGCAGGAACATATATATATATATATATATATATATATATATATATATATATATATATATATATATATAAATGATGAGGAGAAGACATTTATACAGTTTTGTGGATTCTTATAACATATATTAGTGAGGAGGAAAGATGCGCAGTTCTTATAACACAGATGGAGAGGAGATATACATATTCTTTGAAGAGTTACGCAATGTTCATAATTAGATATTTAACACATTACCTTTGATTTGTGGAATGACGACACATGACAACAGTTACAAAAATATCGATGATGATTCTTTATTTCATTGGACCGGTCGAATGATGATGACGTCAGGAATTCACATTTGTTCTACATAGTTTTATCTTTCTACCCTTCGCTTCCACTTTGTCAACTCTTGGCCGATCAACTCTCTCCGACCGACTCTGCTGACTGTTCTGCCTCAACTGCTGCCCTAATCTGACTAACTCCCTTTTGCTATGACGTCAGAAGTGTGTTTCCCAACGTGACCAATTCACGTGGCTAAGCACACGTTTTCCAAACACACTTTTGACAACAAAGAATTCTCAACTAACCTATTTTTTAACCTAACCTATTTCTTACAATATATTTTTAATTTGTATTGTTCATTCTTTTTAGCTGACATTTATAATATTCAGTTCTGTCAAAGAATGAACAATCAATCCTTTTTACAATATAAACAATATCTAACTATATATAATAAAATTTAACAATAGGCCTTTTTAACATTCCGAATAACAATAGGCCTTTTTAACATTCCGAACCTTGCTTAAAAGGTTCGAATCTTGGCTTATCCTAATCTCATTTTCCCTTATTTAATGTTTTTCATATTTACATCCCTTTTTCCTGTAACACACACACACACACACACACACACACACACACACATATATATATATATATATATATATATATATATATATATATATATATATATATATATCACGCAGTTCTTTATAGCTGAATCTTACGAGCTTTATCTTACGGTCCTGTACCATTCCACGCTAAGTGTGGAAAATTTCTCCACAAGTAGTGCATGTGTAGTGCCTTTGTAAATGTTTTTGTAAAAGCCTGGCCTTTATTTTACCTCTATTTCTGCCTTTCCTTTGTGAAGGATGCTGCGCCAGCAACTTCGATCTGTTACCTTTAGTTGGCGCTTTATCACATCGCTTGTAGGGGAGTTTCTGCCCACCAATCTTTCTGTGCGTATTTTCCAATTCTCCATGCAATAGGATTTTTCAGATGCGATAATTTCCCATTCTTGCCACATGTCCAGTTGTGTGGTGGCGAATACGACTTCTTTGCTGTCCATTTTGGCTCTTTTGAGTACTTCAACGTTTGATAAAAGATGGTTTCATTTAGTTTTGATAATTTTTCTTAGGTGGCGCTGTTGTGTTACTTTCAACCATCTTTATATGGTCCTTGCACAATGTGTAAGTTTCTGCTGAATATAGTAGAGCAGACAAGACCACTGCTTTATAAATGTTGCATTTTGTTTCTAGTCTAATGCCGTTCTTTGACCAATTTATATAGTTTACTATCAGGTTGACAAGCAAGTTTTTTGCAGTTTTAAACTTTTAAATTCAGATGAACATATCTCAGCTCAAACAACAAAAAAATATTGATCGAAATGAGCACCATTAGAATCAACGTACGTTTGCAAATGCAAAGCAAATGTATTTTATGCCGGTAAAGTAAAAATCTTGTGTCCTGGTGGTGATGAAGTCGTTGAATGCGTTTTTTTTTTTATATCGCTTAGGTTTTTTAAGCATTTCTCACACAGAAAGCTGTCGTGATACTTGAAAAATTGGTAGCCGGTAGGTGAGAGGTCTGGAGAGTATGGCGGATGAGGCAGAGTTTTGTAATCCAATTCGTTCAGTTTCTGCAGGGCCGGTTTAGTAACGTACAGTCCGGCATTGTCATGGAATAGAATTGTGTCTTTTCTGTTAACAAATGCTGGGTGTTGTTGTCGAAGTTTCTGGTATATTTCATCGATTTGTTGACAGTACTTATCCGCCATAATGGTTTCACCTGCATTCACAAAACTGTAATGGGTGAGACCGGTTACAGACCACCAAACAGTCAGCATGACCTTCTTTTGGTGCAACTCTGACTTCGGGAAGTGTCGTCGGCAGCTAACCACTGAGCTGAGCTGAGCTGGTTGTCGTAAAGAAATCACTTTTCATCAGAAGTCACAACCCGGTCGAGAGACGAGTCGTTCTTGTTGCATAAAAGAATGGAAAATGACGCTTAATAACGGCATTTATTTGGTTGTGGTTGCCGTTCAATTCGTGAGGGATTCATTTATCAAGTCTTTTTGTTTTCCCAATCACTACATAGATATTACGTATACGTCGTATATGGAATCGTTGTAAACGTTACGTCTAATCCAGAAGCAAGTTCTCGAACAGTTGTGCCTGGATTGGCACAGAGAATAAGGCTTTTAATTGATCGTTGACAACATCCGATGGCCGACCACTACGCCTATCATCTTGAAGACTCTCATCGCCACCAAGAAATTTCTTAAACCATCATCGTGCTGAAACGTTCAGTAGTGGTTCGTGGGTTAAATGCTTCGTTTATATCGCGAGCTTTTTCATCAGCTTTTCGGCCTAGCTTGAATTGAAATAAGAAAATTGTTCGAATTTGCTTTTTTCCATCTTGTATTCAACATTCGTAAAAGTAGAAATGATTGCTCTAAAACGATTGTAATTTAAACGATTAGATAAAGCGAAACCCCTTCTTTAAAATGGTATATAAAGTAAAGGTATTATAACGAAAACTTATTTGAAAATATATTTGAAATCAAAATTAAAAATTCTGGAGAAATCTTCTCAAGTTAGTAAAATATTGCATGATAAATATAGAACTAAATTGACATAATATTTTTTTATATCGAGGAGGGGAGGGGAGGGGGCTCGTAAGCATTACGTCTTCTGTCAGGGAGCATGTACATTTGTAAACAAATATGTCCGCAAAATACATGGGGTCCAATTTGTTCCGTCAATTGACGGTGTTTTATATGTTTAGTGCAGTGTCATGTGATTAATTTAGAATAAACCAAATATAAACACACACACACACACACACAAATAAATATATATGTTTCCCCAAAACCTCTGGCCTTGGTGGATGGGAGACTAAAACTTGCTGCTATGGTTTCATATGATCTGAAATAACAGCAAGGGGAGACTTGATTCCAAATATTTCTCATATGTTATATCTCCCTTCTTTTGGAAATGGGGTACGATTATGAATATCTCCAGTATCAAACAACCTTTTATCTACTGTGAAATTTACTTCATACATGAAAATCAAAGAGAGGAGATATAATATATGAGAAATATTTGGAATCAAGTCTCCCCTTGTTGTTATTTCAGATCATTTGAAACCATAGCAGCAAGTTTTAGTCTCACCTCTATCAAAACCAGAGGTTTTGGGGACATATCAGATATTTTGTAATTTATATGCAAAACTAGGAAAATAAATGACTATGATTGAAACATTTTATGGCTGTAAAAAAGTACCAAAAATAGGCTCTGGGTGATGGATGATTTCCTTAATGTGCGAGCTTTAGGGCAAATGTTCCATAGCCCACTACATAATTCAGGTCATTACTTTTCCAACGAGCCTTCATTTGTTAAATTCTAATCAATAGTCGCTGAGATTTGAAACTCATAAAATTGCCAAAAATGGTGGTATGATATATCTGTACTGGTAGCCAAATTGAATATTGAAATGCTCATATCTTTGGTTCTATGGGATGAAACTATGAAAATTTGCAGGCTTTTTGATGATTATAATACTATTCTATGATTGAAATTTTATGACAATTGGTAAAAAAAAAAAAAGAATCTATATTTTCAAACTAATAAAATATGCCCAAATTTGCTTACATTTAGTTTTTTCTGCTTGGGAATGAATTTTGCTTGGTTTTTTTTTTGTTTTTTTTGTTTTTTTTTTTTGCTTTGTTGTCACCTCTATAGCCTTGCCAGGCCACTAATATATAAAAGGATCAAAGAAGTATATAATCATTCTTTAAATGGAAACTTTTCGATATAATAAAAAGCTCGACATGCAAATGAAGATACAAGAGGAAAAGATAGTGAAAAAACATGTGATGCATATAGATTTATTAATCAATTGCCATTCATTAGAAGAGAATGTGCTTGGTAACAAAATATGAATGAGACGTTTTAATATTCCCCTTGATAACTCTTTGCCCCCCCCCATCCAAACCGCCAAATGTGTCTATTGCTAGACGTCGCATCCATATCTTGTTTCCAAGCATATCACTTCCTCTTCTGATGAGAAGCATTAAACTTGGAAATATATGGCATAAAGAACTTTCATAATCCCTACATACTGTATTGTATCCCCTTGTCTCAAATTGATCGATAAATCTATATGCATCAATATATATATTTCTATTGACTAAACTTTTGTATAGACAATATCGTCTGAAGAGGTCTCTAGTTACTTGACCGAAACATGCATATGGATGTGTAGCGACATATCAACGCTTATGTAAAACAAATAAAGGAAGTATATATATTGCCCTACTTCGGTATTAAACACTCTTGCATTAACTGCGTTAAAACTTCATCGGGTGCTTTATCTCTGAAAAATATTAACCTGGAACTATATATATATATATATATATATATATATATATATATATATATATATATATATATATATATATGTATATATATATGTATGTATATATATATATATATATATATATATATATGTATATATATATGTATGTATATATATATATATATATATATATATATATATATATATATATGTATATATATATATATATATATTTAAAGAGTTGTAAAAAAATTTAAAATTTGCTTCTGCTCAAAGGGTGTAATTAAGTACTGGTTGCTGAAGTGAGGGAGAGGAGGGTAGTAACCCCTGCCCCGTCACTGCAGTGTTGCATCCCTGTGTCTGTTTTACAAGTATTTCAATAGAATGTGCTCTGACGAACTCATAGCACTTGTAGCCCCCCCCCCCTTTCAACATAAATACGCCCAAATAACCCGGCAATCAGCAAAATCCCACTGGAAAGCTCCCTCGATGCCAAAAAGCCTTCTACTCTTAATAGTTTCTTCCCTTGAGCTTTGAAACATTGGAATTTCCGCCCGGGTTTTCTCCTTCCCTAACTGTACTGACATACAGAAATTTAAATGTAATGTGAACAAACATCTTGTTGCTCAACTCTTTACAGAGTGTCTCTGTAGACATGGTCTCAAATAGTAACCCCTTATATTCAAGTACAATATGCTTTGTTGGCGGAGGAGGGGGAGGTAAAGGAAAAGAAATAAAAAATTCTTATTCATAAGATTGCTAGCAACAACTCTGTGAATCTAATAATCGGCTGAACCTTTTGATAGAATTGCACAAAATCTGTATGGAAAGGGGTGGGGGAGCTACCTATAATATTCCTGTGTTCCATAGAAGTGGAATTTTTTCAATCTAAATGTGGATTTTATTTTAAAAAAGAAAAAAAAAAAAAACAAGGGAGATAATTTTCTTTCAAATTTTTGGTTCAACCAAATCAAAACTGAAGTCCAACTGAACAAAGTTCTTCAACTTGGGCTTCAAAGGCGCATCTAAGAAAAGCATAAGAACCAACCTCTTCTAATGGAAATATATGTAATATTATTATTATTGGCGGGGGGGGGGCGATTAATAAGAATATGGAATCAAAAAAATCTTAACTTGTTAAGGTGTTGGACTCGGAAAAGATTGGTCCTGTTTTCTGATGCCGAAAATGATTCTTTTTGTTGCTTTTATTTGTTTTGGTTTACAACTTAATTTTCCATGGTCTGTGTTAATGATGAAACGATGCATATATTTTGATTTGAAACTATCAGTAGAACTATAACCTATAGATTACACCCACAAGTGCATTTTTTTTTTTGTTTGTATTAGATGCTTTTTTTTTCTCTCAAATTTTGAATGATCAGCCTATTTCTTGAGTGGTTTCCCTTCTCTCATTGCAACTATACATATATGGGAAAAATATGCTTATTCAATTATTTTTCACCCTTTATTTATACCAATCCTTTAATTTTTGAAGGTCAATGTAACTACAGAGCATATACAAATAAATGGCAAAAAGTCTATATTTCAAATTTAAAGATGTTGTCCATCTTACCGTTTATTTCGTTCAGCATGTTAAAATGTTCAATTTGGTTCTGCGCCATGAAACAGGTGCTGTCAAAGGGCGAATGAACTCTTTTTCTGGGTCAACGGCCAACTAGCACCGTGTATATTTGTGTGTGTGTGTATATGTGTATTGGGGTAGAGAGGGCTCCGTGGTGAAGGCAACCTTTCTAGGAGAAGCAAATCTCTGATTTAAAAAAAACATAAAGCGGAAGACCAGTACCCGCATTAAGCTGGTCTGCAGTTTAATTTGTTGCTGGCTATCTTGCTCTTGCTTGTTGCTGGATCTCAACATTTTGAACCGAGAGAGAGACTTAGCTGTCGTACAAAGCTAAGACTCTGTAACATCATCTTTGTATAGATACCCCCTCAGGCATTTGGGCTCATGGACTTTAAGTGTCTGAGGGAGTGGCACTCGTCTGACAAGACGTTGCAATCATCATATATATATATGTATATATATATGTATATATGTATATATATGTATATATATGCATATATATATGTGTATATATATGTATATATATATGTGTGTATATATATGTATATATATGTATATATATATGTATATATATATATGTATATATATATGTATATTATATATATACATATATATATATATATATATATATATATATATATATATATATATATATATATATATATATTATTCGTGGAAATTCTACACAATAGACAATAGTCATTCAATGATTCTTTTTGTCTCTAACTTGACGTTGAAAATTTGCCTTGTGGGTAATGTCGAGATAGAAACTAAATATGTATAGAATTTCCAAGAATAAATTTTGCCCTTACACGCGGTATTGGGGAGGGAAGAATGGAAGGCATAGAAACATGATTAGGTTAATAAATAGATATGAACGGATACGGATATATATATATATATATATATATATATATATATATATATATATATATATATATATATATATATATATATATATATATATATATATATATATATACGCATTGGTAACCGAGACACGAATGTCATCGTCAGACACTTTGGGACAACATTAAGAAATATGTGTTAATGAATGTGAATGCTTTTGAAATGTGTGTGTGTGTGTGTGTGTGTGTGTGTGTGTGTGTGTGTGTGTGTGTGTGTGTGTGTGTGTGTGATAGAGAGAGAGGGGGGCAACAAGTGCCCGTCTCTGCCGATCTATTTCCATCCCTGTATGTACGTACGTATGATATCGCATCAGATCTGCCTACAGAATGTCAGTTCACGCCTCCAAGCCAATAGGTCGATGACCCATCAGGTCGAGCACATTTCTAGAAACTATAACAGACAGACGCTATAATAATCGTTCCCTTCACCCACCCTCAAACAGACAAACTATCTCGCGCGCATGCACACACGCAGAATCGTGGCTTATTATTCGGCAGTGCATGAATTGGGACCCTCAAGTCAAATAGCCGAAGTGGATAAATGTTGTGGTCACCTAATCGTCCGGAAAAAAAGGCACAACTCGGTTATTAGTGAAAACAAAATATGCAGCGTCGTAGCTGCAAACAAAGAATAAATAAATAAAAATCCGGGTCGGCATTTATTACCGTTACTCTGCCGTCTCGACACCACTAAAAAAGTCTCTCGCTGCCACATGTCCATCTCACCTGTTACGCGTTTCTCTTTCTGCACGCTGACCGTAGCCGGTCCATTTTCGCCTTCACTTCGGTATCTGTCTTTTTCTCCGACTACGAGATGTCCTTTTTTTTTCTTCAGACGCAAGCATCAGCACATTTGCCAATTTGCATATCCGCCAAATCGCTGCTGCTGCTGCTGTTGCTACTGCTGCTGCTAATGCAATTGCTTGCCATCCCTCCTTCGACTGTTGTTATTCTCATGCGCTCATATGCGATTACATTGTTACGCTTAAATTGAACAGAAAAGCAAACCACAGATAAAGAGTGTCGGTATATGCCAGTATGATTTCCAAGTGTGCATAGCTTTTGTATCACATGTGCTAACGCCAGGAGACATATTCTTCCGGTTTTCATAGTAAGTGGAAAAAGTTTATTGTTATCCGTAGCGTGGAGACACCACAACAATAAGGGAATACAGTGAAATGATGAAGTAGTAAAAATCCGAACCAAAAACTAAACGGACATTTATACCATACGTCCATTAAATTTGTAAATGCTATTTGGAATTTTTTTTTACTATGGGAAGGTCATCGCTTAGCAAGAGCCAAAGGCCACTCGAGGATAAGGGTTCGTGACAGATAAAAAAACACTGCGATATTCAATAACGGTGGAACGATGGTAGGATTTAATTATTTAAGAGAACGCACAAACAAGAACTTGTATACATTAGACTTGAAAAGAGCCACGTTGTAGCCAGCTGGGAAGCAGCCCTGCGGTATTGTGTTCTCCGGGCTGGTAATTCTACAAAATAAACTTTACTCATGAAATGCTCGTTTAGTTTTTAGGAACACATTGAAAGGAAGAGAAATTCTTGACAGTTGTTGTAGCTAGACAAGTGTTTATTGCGAATATTTATGTATTTTCATAAGAGAATCTGCTCGTCCACCCGTCAATCTATCATGCTATTTTTTTTACTTGCTAATGAGTGTCAAGTGGCCGGTGGAACAACACTGTGATGATCGCTAATAGTGGAACTTTGGTAGGGGTTACTTTTAAGCAAACGGTTGAACAAGAATTTGTTTACATTGGACTTGAAAATGACTACGTTATAGTCAGGTTGGAAGCAGCCCAGCGGTATTGTGTTCCACAGAGAGTAGTTCTAGAAAATAAACTTTACTCATGAAATTTGCGCTTAGTTTTAGGTGCATATCGAGTGAGGGAAATTGTTGACAGTGGTTGTAAATAGATGAGTGTTTGTTGCAACCGTTTTACAAGGCATTTACAGAAGCTCAGTTGAGCACTTGCTGTGAAAATAACGATAGAGAAGGGATAAACTCGCAATGTCTCCTTTGTGAGAAAGTAGGGAGGAGAAAGGGTCCTCGTCCACTAGATTTCGAAGATGGATTGGTATTCTGTGAAAGAAAAAGACTGACTATTATTTAAGGAGTGCCTTTCAAACACGCTCCCACCTAAAAAAAGCAAAAAAAAAACAAATTAAAATAAGCAAGATATAAACATTTAACTGAGAAAAGGATCCCCCCCCCTCAAATTTGGAGCCTTATCATGTACGAGTAATAAAATTTTAACCGAATGAAATTTGTTGTTGAAAGAAGCTGGATATACACGTATAAGTTGGGAGAGTTAGATGTCCATGCAGGTGGGTAGGAAGTGAAAATGCAGCACACTAAAGACGTGTACATTCTAGCAGTCAATAAATGCCTGAGCAGTCTCATTGCTGTCTCGAGCGCTTAGCAATAAGATAATCCTTTATCAAAGAAAAAAGTAAAGCTTGAGAGAGTGAGCCTCCTAGAACTGCGCAGAACTATAAGTCAGCCCGACATATGCAAGGTCATCACCAATTCAAAAATGATCAAAACTCTGCCGAACTGATTGTCACCGACGTATCCTTGGATTGGTATTAGCAAAACCGACTCAGGCAAACTATTCCAGGTAAAATGGATATATTTACAGATAAATAAATAAACAGATATGCATATATATGTGTGTGTGTGTGTGTGTTTGCGTGTGTTTTATGTGGTTGTTTATGAGTTGTGTGTATGTTGTGCGCGCACGTGCGTTATGTGGTTGTTTATGAGTTGTGTATGTGTTGTGCGCGCGCATGTGTGTGTGTGTGTGTGTGTGTGTGTGTGTGTGTGTGTGTGTGTGCACTTTTGATATTTTACCGCTTCATTATTAACCGGAACGGACACTCATTATGTTCGTCCAAAAACGTTCGTTCATTGACTATACAAGCAAGCAATTGTTTTGGCCCGTACTAATGTGTATATGTCTTGTCTATCTTGTTTTTTTTTGTTTGTTCTTTTTTTTTGTTTTTTTGTTTTTTTTTTGGTTGCGTTATTTGTGCGGCTGTCAATAGCAATTCTATTCAATCGGCCTTTCCCCAACGATGTGTTTTCTGGGCAATTTCTTATAAATTGTTCATGTAGCTGCTCCTCTGCACGTTATATTTGTTTGTTCTTGCCTTCTGTTTCTTTTTGTCTTTTTTCACACATGACATCATCAAAGATTGCTTTTGAGAACAACTTGTGGTGTTATCTGGAGTCTGAGTGACAACAAGTCTCCTAATTATTATTATTATTATTATTATTATTATTATTATTATTATTATTATTATTATTATTATTGTAGATACTGTTTTTGAGGAAGAACTTCGAGACTTGAAATATGATGAACAGATTAAAGAGTAGAAGATAATTACCTTGATCATATGACGTAATACGTAATGGATCAGAGGGGACTGCAAAATACATTGTTATGATGACTGAACATGCATTCATAAGCTGAAAGTTTGATCTCTTTGTTGCAGATATTTACGGTGTGAGATTCTAAGAAAGCAGCATCTGTCATGAAGTGGACGTGCGTCAGAATTAGAGATGCGTCATTGAATTTCTGGCAAAAGTACATTGAGAACGGCCGAGACTCTTGAAAAAGCACAAACGTCTCTCGTTTTAATGGTACTACTTCTGTTTTTGTAGCGCTTCACCTTTTGTTGGTTAAAAAATATAGGAGGCTTTACTTTTGAAACGATTCTTATGCATTCTAAAATCAAGGGTCAAAGAGCAACATTGATTCACCCTGCGAAAAAGCCGTCTTTATAGATTTTCTAAAGTCCCGTGCATATCAAACAATAAAATGATATCATGTGATATCCGTCATCTTATAGACGGATATCACCGCAGACAGGCGCGCACACAAACACAAAATTGCAAACCATATCGACCAGTGCAGTTGATCCCCCGCCCCCGCCCCTCTCCCCCCTCTCTCCCTCTCTCTCTCTCTCTTTCATCTCTCTCTTCCTCTCTCACTCTCTCTGCTTCTCTATTTCGTTCTCTTTCTATCTCCTCTCTCTCCCCCCCTCTCTCTCTCTCTTCATCCCTCTTCGTCTCTCTCTCTCTTTCTCTCTCACTCTCTCTCTGTTTCTCTATTTCGTTCTCTTTCTATCTCCTCCTCCTCCTCTCTCTCTCTCTCTTTCTCTCTCTCTCTCTCTCTCTCTCTCTCTCTCTCTCTCTCTCAAAAACGTATGAAATCGGATGATAAATAAAATAAACAAGAATAAAAGGAACATTTTTATTTTCCTCTTCTCACAAATGTCACTTTGACCAGACAGCGATTTTCCGCGCTTTTACTTTCTCTTTTTTTTTTCTTTTTGTTCTATTTTTTTTTTTTTTTTTTTCCTATTTTTTTTTTTTTTCTCCTCCAACAGATGAATTTTATGGATTGAAAACCGAACAAAACGGACGCCAAATTCTCTGAGTCAGACTTTGCTAGCCAATCTACATTATTAATAGTATTAGACAACTTCACGTGTGTGCGCTTTTTTTTTTCGCGATTACCTTATATCTACATTAAATTATTTTTTATATTTATTTCATTTTCTATTTTTTGTTGTTGTTTACTTGCCTCCCCACGAGGGCAGAGTTAGGCACAAGGTCAGTTTTTAATGAGGGGGGGGGGGACACAAGCTCCCCCAAAAGGGGCACTCTGGTTAGTAACAAAAAAAAATGTGTCAGTCATGAAGGATTTCTCCTCCATTAACCGAGACCAAAAAAGTGAATTGAAAAAAGTTGTCATATTACCACTTGGAACGTATTTGGCTAATGTTTGGGATCATGTCTATCGGGGGACTGTGGTAAGTTAGGCAGTAAGATATTTGTTCACATTACATTTAAATTTCTGCAGGTTAGTGCAGTCAGGGAAGCAGGATACAGGGAGTGAATTCCAAAGTTTAGCAGTTCGAAGAAAGAAACCGTTAGAGTAAAAGACGATCTGACACTTAGAGATCTCAACAATGAATGGGTGAGATTTTGCTGTTTGTCGGGTTAGTTGGGAGTATGTACGTCGAGGCGGGTACAAATGCTATGAGTTCATCAGGGCACAATTCATTAAAATGCTTGTAAAACAAGCACATAGATTCAACATTGCGGTGATGGGACAGAGGTTGGAGTTTGGCCGATAATGCGGGTCCTATTGGAGTTGAGATTCTTGTTTGGGACTCTGTCTAAGAGTGAGGGACCTATCTAGATGTGGCAACAATACTCGATGCGTGGGTGAATGGTGCTTTGTAGAGATATGTATGTGTGTTTGACGTACTTTACTTCGTTGGTTTTTCTCTTCTCTTTCATTGTTAACCGACACCGCTGTTTCTCTTCGTCGTCGCAGTTTCATCTACTGGTTGCTATACAAATAAAGCTTCTTTTAATGCAGGAAAGACACAAGGAGACGTACGCTGAAAGTTTCTTAACGGTTATTTTTTAGAAAAAAATCACCACTTATCAAAGCTCGGATGATTAGGGTTAATGAGTGTGCAGTAGTCGTTAAGGCAATAGTGTAGTAACCGTTAGTGGAAATTTGGTAAATTGGATTACTTTAGAACTTGTTTACATTGGACTTGAAGACAACCGTATTATAATCAGTTGGAAAGTACGTAAACAGAACAGAGTTCTACAGGTGGGTAGTTCTAAGAAAGAAGCTTTGTTCGTGGAATCCACGTTTAGGTTTAGGCACGGATAGAGAGTGGGAGAAATTATTGATAATGGTTGTAGCTTGTCGAGTATTTTTCGTGAAAGTTTGGTAAGGGGGGCATAGATTTGAGCTCAGACAAGCACTTGAAAATAATGGTAGAGCAGAGACAGGCTAGCAACGTCTCTTCTGTGAGAAAGAAGTTGCAGGGAAGAGAATAGGATATCCCCTACTAGGCTGTGAACACATGTTACGTCGGTTATTTCGCTTTTAGCGATATTCAAAGTTTTCTATAATATTGGCAGTGGGTCTTGTACTTGTTATTTCGCTTTTAGCGATATTCAAAGTTTTCTATAATATTGGCAGTGGGTCTTGTACTTGTTATTTTGCTTTTAGCGATATTCAAAGTTTTCTATAATATTGGCAGTGGGTCTTGTACTTGTTATTTCACTTTTAGCGATATTCAAAGTTTTCTATAATATTGGCAGTGGATCTTGTACTTGTTATTTTGCTTTTAGCGATATTCAAAGTTTTCTATAATATTGGCAGTGGATCTTGTACTTGTTAGCATGGACAACTCCAATTACTGTCGATGTTCCTTTCGCACGTCTTCCATAGACAGAGCCATTTGAAACCTCCCGAAAAACATGACGCCATCACTCCACTTCCTTTCATGTCCTGTTGTGTCTACATTGTTTGACCTGCTACCTCTCGCCTCACGTCCCTCAATCCTTGGTTCAAATCTGGGAATGATTGTGTTTTGCAAATTTGTGTCATCATGACCTCATTGGCTCTTCACAACCATTTTTGTGGCACCAGCTAAGACTGATACCGTCGCATATCTGTATGCGTTTCCCCCTTTCGACTTATATGTTTCTTTTAAGCCTCAGTTTCGTTATGTGAATTGGTTTCCTTATTCAAGGATTTTCTTGAATATTTTGGTTGTTTTCAATATTGTCGTTCATTGTATAATCTCTGTCTTCCTTTTGATTTCAGTTTCTCCTCGTCTTTTGCGCAGGTTATTCGGAATTGTCCATAGCGCACCTACAATTATTTAATATCTTCTTCATGTCTTTGTATTTGCTTTGTTTTCACGGTTTCTTCATTTTCACCCTGTGAGCTGCTAAAATGGCGAAATCTATGATTAGGCAGATTTTTTCCCTTCTCGTTGACTATTATCATATCCGGTCTCGTTGCTTGAATGGTTTTATATGTCTGTACCACCATCATACAAATACACCCTAAAATGAAGTACCGCAAACACTCGTCTATCTACCACAACTATTAACAATTTCCTACACTCTCTATCTCAGTCGTAAACTAAACGCAGATTCCATGAACAAGGTTGCTCTCCTAGAATTGCCTGCCTGTGGAACTCTACACTATGGGCATGATTTCTAGCTGATTACCAATATGTTCGTTTTCAAGTCTAATGAAAACAAGTTCCTTTTGAGCCGTCTTTTTACATAGACGCATTCTATCCAATTTTCACTACCGAACACTACACTATTGTTTCAGTGATCATCTTACACATGTTAAACCTTATCCTCGAGTGGCCTTCAGGACTTGATAAGTGGTGAATGCTTTATAAAAAAATATCATAGACGATTTTATGATTTTCGTTTTCTAGTATTGTTTCTTGTTTATGACTGTACAATTTGAATGTTTAAACTGAAATATTTTGCATAATTCCAAGTGAACCACCTTCCTCACGCAGTCATGTCTGTTCTTGTATTCATGTTGGGCTACTTTGCTGCATTAGCTTATTATGTTGCTTACCGTTTCGTCTCTTTGTCTACAAAGTCTGCATTTAATGCTGCACTGAGTTTTATTTATTTAATCTTAATACAGTTCGGATTGCATTGTCTTGTGGAACTGTCAGTATCGATCCCGTTTCTTTTTTCATGTGTCCTTTTCTTAGCCATGGCCAGGTGTTTTCTTCTCTTGCCATTCTTATGAATTGTCAATGTTTTCTCTTTCCATTTTTTCCTATTTCTCGTCATTTTATTTCTGGTTTCGCTACTCCCTGAATTGTTCATTTTAACAATGTCTCTGCTCGTCTTACACACGTTTACATACGTTTATACACGTGTTAAGTTGTTAATACATAGGGACCCAACACGTTGTCGATTCCGTCGCAAGGAGCATAAGAAAGGAATAACTCGACTCACTTTTTTTCTTAAACACACATTTACTTACAAACATATATTCACAGGTATTTTCCTGTTGCCCTCAGCCACCGTGCATAGCACGTCTATCTCTGTCCTTCTCTGACATGATCCCCGAATACCTTTCTGAATACCGCTCCTTTCTCTGATATGATGCTGCTTAGCGGCCACATCTCAAATCCCTGCTTCTCTGAGCATGTGTGTCCTTTTTATCTCTGCACATCGTGCAGGCAGCTTGGTCACTTGCATATGGTTGCTGCTGCTTCTAATCCAGCAACAACAGTTCTGTTACATTGCTGCGATGGCCATCCTTTCTGTATTTAAGATATATATTTTACCGGTTCTTTTTTGTGTCTCTTATACTTAACCGTCCTGTCCTCCTCCTTTTCTTTTCAAGTAGAGTCGGCCAGTATCATGATTCAAGCACAGTGTATTGTGACTGATCATTAGTGTCCTAGTTTTCTGATTAAGACACCCCAGTTCTTTTTTTGTCCATCTTATGAATGGCCATATATATCTTATAAGTGATACTGTATTTATCCTTTTAACGAAATCTCTACTATATAATTTCGTTTCAAAGAGTTTTTTTGTTCTCATTTATACTTTTCCAATCTTATCTTCCATTTCGGTTGATTCGATGATCTCTGCTTCTCTCAGATATTTTTTATCTTCTCATAGTTGGACATTTAACCTCAGCCCACCTCACTGTCTCCAGTTTTTCCACTGTTTATCTCTACCGGTGCACATGTTTCCATTTCGAATTCCATTTGACCAAAAATTCTGGATATATATATTTTTTTTTCAGTTCTATTTTGCTTCAGGTTGTCCATATACATGAGCTAGTATATTCTGTTTTCTGTGCCTTCAAATTTGTATCCAGCATCAGAGTATGTAGTTATGTGGCATCATGGCTATGATAAACAATAGTGCTGATAGGAAGTCTCCTTGGAAGATACCTTTCTGAATTCTTATCTTAGTCAGTTGATGCCAATCTTCCTATCCCAATGCTTTCTTAATCTCTACAATTATATGTAATTCACGTTTGTGTAAGAGAGAGGGTTCCTTCCTCATAGGTTCCGAAACGGCTGAGCCTATCTTTTGAAAATCTCACACAAAGGAAATTTATATGTCAGGTAGTGTTCTTAGGTATGTTTTGTACATAAATCCATGCGATGAGTATGGGATATCGAAAAAATTCGATCTAAAAAAAAAAGTCTTTCTTCTCTTATAGATAAAAATAATTTTTACATGGAAATATTTTATGTTACTCCCGGCCTAGGGAAATAATATAATCTCAGCAAATCATTTCTTCTTAACAAACAGATTTATTATAATCTGGAGATATAGCTCAGTGGTAAAGTATTCGAGTACAGATCGAATGATCTGTTCAAGCCCGGGTGTACTTCACCATTTTATTTTAATTTTTTTATTAATGAGTTCTATTTACGATAAAAAGAAAAGGTACCATTTAAAATCGCCGCAAATCATTTTTCGTTCGTATATTTTAAAACTAAACATTAATCAGAAGTGACTTTTCCAGGGCATTCATCGTCAAGCCCAAATATCAGCTGACGTGATATTATAAACAAACACAGATTGAATTTGATGGACGACATTATTATTATTATTATTATTATTATTATTATTATTATTATTATTATTATTATTATTGTTGTTGTTGTTGTTCTATTTTATTTATTTTTTTGCAAATTAGTCCACTGGGCAAATTATTCCTCGTAATATATAATAATCAATAGAGGATTGATTCTATAATAATACATACGCAATCTGCATAAATTAAAATATCATGTTTAAGCGTATTGTAGGACTGGGCAACGCTGGACATATTCATAATCTTGTCAGATATTTGGTGCATTCTTAAGCATGCTTTGTTTGGCGAATTTGGTTGTAGGCTCTCTTGTAGTCAATCCATGCCATGGATATGTTTTTTTTGTTTTTGTTTTTTTTTTGTTTTTTTTGTTTGCTTAGTATATGACTCAATCACCTATGGTGGTCGAATTTACATTAATAACAGTTGTAATAGAGTTAGCGCTTTTATTTTTTTAACAATCCCGGGCAATTCATCCTCCCAAGGAGTTCTTGGCATGGTGAAAAATTACCCCGAGGAGTAATTATGTACAGTTGGTACTGGTTGGTATCAGAAGAGAAGAGGATGTAATGCAGTGATCACCGATTTGAGGGGTTCAGTCTCCAACTCGTCATCCCCTTATATAAGCTTATGCACGAGCGATTTTGAATAGTTTAGAGTTGAATTTGAGTTCTAGAAAAGAGATTTCAGAGATTAGATCGAAGGGAGCCGGGAATGACCGTTGAGACATACGCCGACATTCAGTATCACCCGTCATTTCTTCCCCCTCTAACGAGAAGAAAGACACCTGGCTGAGTACGCCTGTCATATTATGGTTCTTACACAAAAATAGATTCGTTGCTCGTTAAAACCTCCATGCTGCTGAAAACAATTCATAGCATTGACACTACCGCTGACAGAAGCTCTTCCCCTACCTCGTATAAGTCGGTTGATGGTCACGGCATTAAAAAGTAAAAAAGAAAGAAAGAACGAACTCATTTGTTTGTGACTGTTGATTGTGCCACCATTATCAAAATTTACGATACATGAAAAGGTTATTTCTTCGAACGGACTATTGATATCACAATTTCAAACACGTATACATATATTCACACCTTTTGTGCCATTGCATTATAACAGAATTTGTAATTAGGTACTTTACCTATCAATATATTCACACCTTTTGTGCCATTGCATTATAACAGAATTTGTAATTAGGTACTTTATCTATCAATATATTCACACCTTTTGTGCCATTGCATTATAACAGAATTTGTAATTAGGTACTTTACCTATCAATATATTCACACCTTTTGTGCCATTGCATTATAACAGAATTTGTAATTAGGTACTTTACCTATCAATATATTCACACCTTTTGTGCCATTGCATTATAACAGAATTTGTAATTAGCTACTTTACCTATCAATATATTCTGTACTTGTAGAAGACTATCAACGTGGGGCGCGTTCCGTTGTCTTGGATTCAAAAAGATCGATTACGTCACTCGTGGACTCTCCGAGAAATTGTGATGAAACCTGAAGCGACCAACCAACCCTGTCTCCGTGTAGACGATCAAGGTCAAGCTGTCGTGTTGGGAGAGTTGGTCTGGCTGACCAGAATAGCTGTTGACCTTTCTTAGGCATTCTGTGATCGGAAAGGCTTAAAACAGAACTCATATACCGGTGAAAAGGTACCACCGGGTTATATCTGGTGCCAAGCGTGACCCTTGGGGGGGGGGTCTTCGTTGTTAAGGGAGTATGTAATATTGCCGTTAGAATCGTTCATTTTTAATGTAGTTATTCCTTTTGTTATCCATTCTATTATTATTATTCAATCGCTAGGAGTTTTCACGCAGACTACCACCAGCGATCATTTATTGGTAATGGTCTGTGGTGTTTCCTGGAATCTGAGTGACAACAAGTCTCCCCATATTTTCAACCTCTCAATCACTCTTGATAAGCAATTCAGCTGTCTTCACGTTATTGCAACAACCGTTTATCTTTGATCTTTCGCTGGCAACAGCCATTGATATCCCCTGGGGTTTGGATGGCAAGAAGCCTCCCCAAGACACAAGTGATCTCTGCAATTTTCCAGTGGAGGTTTATTCAAATGCTTTACGATTGTTATTATGGTTTCATGTTTTGACTGCAGCACTTTCCATAACTTTATTATTATTATTATTATTATTATTATTATTATTATTATTGTTATTATTATTGTTATTATTATTATTATCATTATTATTATTATTGTTATTATTATTATTATTATTATTATTATTATTATTATTATTATTATTGTTATTATTATTGTTATTATTATTATTGTTATTATTATTATTATTATTATTATTATTGTTATCATTATTATTATTATTATTATTGTTATTATTATTATTATTATTATTGTTATTATTATTATTATTATTATTATTATTATTATTATTATTATTATTATTATTTTTATTGTTATAATTATTTCTATTATTATTGTTGTTGTTATATTATTATTATTGTTATTATTAATATTATTATTATTATTATTGTTATTATTATTGCGATTATTATTATTATTATTATTATTATTATTATTGTTATTATTATTATTATTATTATTGTTATTATTATTGTTATCATTATTATTATTATTATTGTTATTATTATTATTATTATTATTGTTATTATTATTATTATTATTATTATTATTATTATTATTATTATTGTTATTGTTATAATTATTTCTATTATTATTGTTGTTGTTATATTATTATTATTGTTATTATTAATATTATTATTATTATTATTATTGTTATTATTATTGCGATTATTATTATTATAATTATTATTATTATTATTATTATTATTATTTATGTATCCCCTCTAAAACGGATAACATTATTATTATTATTATTATTATTATTATTATTATTATTATTATTGTTATTATTGTTATTATTATTTTTATAATTGTTATTGCTATTATTATTATTATTATTATTATTATTATTATTATTATTATTATTATTATTATTTACTCACTAAGAGTAGTCACAGGCCATCATCAAAGATTTTTCTTTGAGAACAACTTATAGCGTTCCCTGGAGTCTGAGTGACAAATAAAACAAATATTTGAACTCGCTTTGTTTAAATTTCCCAGATTTTCAGTACTCTCCACCTCTTTTGATAATCATTGCAGATGAATTTGGTCTTCACTGGTATTTGGGTGGCAATGAGCTTCTCCAAGATTCTAGTGCTCTTTGGACTCATCAAACGGAAGTCTGGCTAGTGCTTTTTCTCCTCGGTTTTTCCATCCTTCTTTACCCGCCTCGCTTATTTGATATGGTGTCAGTTTATGATGACACACACAGAAAAAAAAATGAAAAATATGTATGAATAAATAAATAAAATATGGGGGGAGGCGGAGGCGCAGGTGGGTTGACTTACAATTAAACAGTTTCAGTTTTCATGCTTCCATGTGATGTCTGACTTGTGTTTTATTTATGAAGTAGTTTCTGTATGTCCGACTTGTGCTTGTAACACGTGTGTTAGTCTCCGCATTCAAGGGTTTTCCTTAATATTTCAGCCGTTTTCATTATTGTTATCCATTGTATCTTCTTAGCCATCCCTCAGATTCCAATCCTTCCTATTCCTATTTCAAAGTTTTTTTTTGTATTGTTCCTAGTGCTCTTTCTATTAATAGTGCTATTTTGACTTTTTTCATATTCCATATTCCTTTGAGTTCTCTGACCAGTTCAGTGTATTTGCTCCGCTTCTCTGTCTTCTTGATTTCCACTCTGTGGTTTGCTGGAACGACAAAATCTACAATCTGGCAAGTTTTTTCCTTCTTGTTAATTAGTATAACATCCGGTCTTCTTGCTTGGATGAGTTTATCCGTTTGCATATCCATGTCCCATAGGGTTATTATTGGCTCACAAAGAGCTTTCACACAGGTCTTCAGATATTTTCCCTGAAAACAGCCTGTGGCGTTCACTGGAAGCTGAGTGACCAGAAGTCTCCCCAGGTTTCCAATACTCTCCTCCTCTTTCAATACCATTTGCAAATAAATTTGCATCATCGCAACAGCTGCCTGCCATTGATTTCTCTTGGCAACAACTATTGGTCTTTGCTGGGATTTGAGTGGCACTAAACCTCCTCAAGGTCCCAGTTCTCTTTGCACTTATTCTGCTGAGGTCTTTCCTTCCTCCTTGTCTCTAATTGATTATTTGGTCTCGCTCTTTTATTAATGTTGATATTGATATTAATGTTGATATTGATATTGATATTAATGTTGATATTGATATTAATATTGATATTGATATTGATATTAATGTTGATATTGATATTGATATTAACGTTGATATTGATATTGATATTAATGTTGATATTGATATTAATATTGATATTGATATTGATATTAATATTGATATTGATATTGATATTAATATTGATATTGATATTGATATTAACGTTGATATTGATATTGATATTAATGTTGATATTGATATTAATGTTGATATTGATATTAATGTTGATATTGATATTAATGTTGTTGTTGTCGCCGTCGTCGTCGTTGTTGTTGTTGTTGTTGTTGTTGTTGTTGCTAGTTGACCTTAAATGTATTGTCAGTGTGACAACATTTAAAACAACAGAAATTAGTTACAAAATGTTAGTAGGATTATAAATTTCCCGCCTTTCCGAATGTTCTGTGTGCGTCCGTGTGGTGTTTATGTGTTCTCGCGGATGTGAAGATCGTTTTGTTTTCCCGTGTGTCCTTAGCCTATTGTTTCTAAAAGGTCAAAACAGCACAATTATCAACCCCAACACTTCGACCGGTCCCCCCCCCATATTATGCATTTCTTTTTCTTTTTTTTTCTTTTTCTTTTTTTTTTCTTTTTTTTTATTTTTTTATTTATATTTTCTTTGGTTATTTTTTATTTGTTCATTTTTGCTTTCGTTTTGCTTTTATTTTATTTTTTATTTTTTGTTGCTTTTCCAGGCATGTTATATTCACACGCAGAAAAAGAAGGAAAAAAAAAGGTCGTTAAGAGCTGAGAGACTGTGGCGGGAAATATTCACCATTTTAGACACGAAGGTCTGAATTAGAAATGAAGACGAAATTAAACTCCATGAGAAAAATCATGTTAAGAAGAAGAAGAAGAAGAAGAAGAAGAAGAAGAAGAAGAAGAAGAAGAAGAGATAGAATATAGAAGATAGGAAAAGAAGAAGAACAAGATAGATAGACAGAAGACAAAGACGAGATAGAATATAGAAGAAGAAAAAGAAGTAAAAGAAGAAAAAGAAGAAGAGATACAATGTAGAAGAACAACAACAACAAAAATAAAAAGAAGAAGAAGAAGAATGAAGCTTCATCATCATCATCATCATTGTTTCCCTAACCTTCCAATAAAAACAAAATCATCATTACAGATCTAACAAAACATAGAAAGTCCCCGTACCAACCAGGCGTTGCCTGGATGCAGAAAAAAGCATAAACTGTGAAAAGAGTATCCGAAGGGCTCCAAGTTCAAGCCCAACTTCTTCCCTACAACAGTCACATGCCAACCAAGGCCGCTTATTTCTGTGCCTCTCCACACGGTTACCACACATCATAGCTGAATAAAACTTTTTTAAATAAACATGCATTTTAAACGTTATGGTGAGTTAAAAAGGGCACCATTTGCACATACGCGGAGCATTGTTGCAACATCTACACTGGCGTACTAACCACTAATTTCAACTCATGCCACCTCACATCTTGGTGTGGTTTAAAGTGAGGGCCACATCATGCCACCTCACATCTTCGAAGTCGGCTTGAAAGTCAACACCAAAGTGTACCTGGATGTGCTGAAGAGTGTGGTGATCCCCTGGTGCAATCAGGTGGCCACTGGCAGATCCTGGGCATGGCAACAGGATTCAGCACTGGCCAACAAGTCCAAAGAGACCCAGGCTTGGTTTCAGAAGGAGTGCAATGACTTTGTACCCTTCTTTCACTTCTCACGACCTGAACCTGCGGGACTACTTTGTTTGGTCATATGTCGAGAACGTCACCAACATGACCTCCTACAACACCAAAGACAGCTTGATCGCCACCATCTGCCAAGTATTTGCTTAGCTCCCGCCGACACTTGTGGAAAAGTCATGCTCCCAGTTCTGGACCTGTATCGAGGCAATGATTGAGGCTGAAGGCAGCTACATTGAATAGATGTCAGCTCTACTGCATAATCAAGTTACCAGAATTGTTTTTTTCAATAAAAGTTTTAAAATAAAATTGTAGTGTTGTTTTCTTTAGGATGATAAATTTATCGTTCTACCCTGTAAATAGCGCTGGAATCGGAATCGAAAATCAGAAATACTGGGACTTTTCCGGGTATCGGAATTGGTATCAAAAACAGAAAAATATTTGCCTATTTTCCGATGCCAAAACGATTCTTTTAATTATCTTTTGTTTATTTGATTTTAAAACAAAATAATCTTTCATTGCTGGTAATAATTATAAATGATAAATATTTATTAATTTTAAAATACCAGTAAAACTAAAATTTATAGATCATCTCCCAAAATTGTATTTTTACATTTGAAAAAATATCTGCACTTGTTTTTATGGTAATCGAGGAAAATAATATCTTTATATATTTAGGGATTTATAAATAGAATCCAAGTCAAAATCAGTAATTGTATTGGAATCAGGAATTTAGTACGGAATCGGTAATTGTACCGAAATCGGAAAAAATATTGGAATCGTCCCATCACTAATACAAAGATGCATTTTCTATGCTTATTCCTCCTGTTTCCACTGACATTAGATTCGAATAATATCAGTTCAGAAGATTCAGGTGATTCAAGATGGCACAATTCTTGCTTCACAATAACCTTTACAATCGTGTTTAAAAAGCGTTAGTCTTCTTTAGAATTTCCATGGCAGTAGCCTCACTAAAGTTTCAGGATTCAGTAAAGGTTTATTCAATGCTCTTTCTCCTTGATCATTCGCGATATCATCATCATCATCATCATCATCATTTTTATTATTATTATTATTTTTATTATTATTATTATTATTATTATTATTATTATTGTTATTAGGAGTGCGTTTCAGATGAGACTTACGAGTTGCCTCCAATAAGTTCCCAAACTTTTTCGTACAGGCATTTAAAATTGTCGTAGACTCTTGAAAATTCAGTATGTTATTGCTATACATACTATGAGATGACTGACCAATTTTTATGAATTCAGATTCAAATGAACAGCTACACCAGGAATTGGAATACACCCTACTAAAGCCTGATTGTCACAGCTGGTCAATTTCTAAAATTCAATCTAGACGAGAGGACACTTTAGAAGAACGATATGCAATAAAATTCTGTTTTAATCTTAGACAAAATGCCACAAAAAACGTATAGAATGCTTTAGACAGCTTTTGGTCCATCTTGTATGAATCAAGCGTCAGTTTTTAAGTGGCATAAGAGATTCAAGGAAGACTAGGAGTCTGTGAGAGATGATGAGAGGTGTGGGAGGAGTAAGGAAGTCAGAACAGCAGAGTTGATTGGCCAAATAAAGAATTTCATGGATAAGGACCGTCGTGTGTTTATTGAGAAAATAAGTTTGATGTCAGTGTGCGAACTGTACGCACAATTATTCACGAGGAACTGAAGATGTGGAAGATTTGTGCGAATGCACTAGGCAACAACTCCATCCTTGTCACAGGCTATTTGACCAAGATAGGCATTAAGACACTTCCTCACCCTCCCTATAGTCGAGACCTTGCTTGTTGACTTGTGGTTATTCCCTAAGCGCAAGGAAACTTTAGAGGCTGTCGTTATGAGACAATTGAGGAGATGAAAGAGGTTGTGACGAGGGTCATTGATACGCTCACACAAGAGGACTTCCTTGGGGCCTTCCAGAAGTTGTTGAAACACTGCAAGAAGTGCATCACAGCCGGAGGAGATTACTTCGAAGGAGACTAGGGTTTCATGTGTGTATTATTAATAAAAGTGCACATACGAAAAAAGTCTAGAAATTTATTGATGGTATCTCGGACCAATATCTGGAACAGCAAAATACCTAGATAGCGACTAAAGATCAGTTGCTTATTTATAATTTGTAATGACATAGGTATGGAATTTGGCATGAACAAGTGAAATTAAAAATGGGAAAATTGTTAAAAGTAAAGTAATAAAACTTTTGAATGGGGAAATCATAACAAAGGTTGGAGAAGAAGGATGACCCTACTTGGGATATCGGATAAGAAATAAAGGTGAGTGGGAGAAACAAAATAACCACAGTTAACTCATCGGCAGTAGCTATATTTCGATACCGTATTATTCAATGGAAAGAAAATGAGCTGAAAAAGGGAAACAAGGATCTTTTAATCGATAAATCGATAGAAAAGAAAAGAGAAAGGAAGGGGGGGATAAAAGAATGAAATAGTCTGAAAGTTTAATAGTAAGAAACGACTTTAAAGCCAGAAAGTGAACGAGAAGTGATTTGAGAAGAAAATTCATGATCAATTCAGTAGAACCGAGGAAATGGACAAAGAAAAATATTTGGGATGATGGTCAAAATGTGACATGTAGGTGGAATCGCTCAGGACAAATTATGTGAAGAATTACATTGATGAAACGGTTAAAATTCTCCTGTATCAAATGTGTAAGCAGAAAGGTGAGCATGTACAATATATCGTCAGTAGTTGTGGGAAGTTAGTTCAAAAGGAGTATAAGAGGCGTCATGACAATATTGTGAGAAACGTCTATTGGTAAATGTGTAAGAAAAGAGGGTTGGCATGCGGTGAAAAATGGTACAAATATTTTCTAGAGGAATGGTAGAGAGTGATGATGTGAAATTATTGTGGGATATGAATATTACAATTTGATTAAAGCAAAGATACCAGAATTAATCTGTACGAGCTGGTGTGAATGGGGAGGGAAAAGCAAAGAAGATCAAAATATACCAAAACTTAAAAATGGAAGTAAAAAGATTGTGGAAGTTGAAGGAAGTAGAAGTTGTATCTGCTGTGATGGGAACACTGGAGAGTGTGACAAAAGGATTAGACAAGTGGAGGGCTTCAGAAAATTGTTGTGTAGAGAACCATCAGAATCTTGTGGAAAGTGTTGCCACCCAAATTCCCATGAAGGCCAATGGTCGCCGCCAACGAGAAATCAACGGTAAACAGCTGCTACGATAACTCAATTCCACCTGCAGTTTTTATCGAAAGAGGTGAAGGGTACTGGAAATCTGGGGAGACTTATTGTCACGCAGATTCCAGAGAATACCAGGAGTTGTTTTCAAGGAGGAATCTTTGATGATGGCTTGTGTGACTACTCCTAGTGAGTAAATATAATAATAATGATAATGATAGCAGTAGTAGTAGTAGTAGTAGCAGTAGTAGCAGTAGTAGTAGTAGTAGTATGTGAGAAAAACGAGGAAACTATTAAAAACAAAGCTATAATTTGATTTAAAGAATAAACACCCGGGAAGTAACGCTAATAAATTACTCTGGATCGTGCATAGGACTAAAGAAGAAATTAGACACCTTGATCGGAAAACGAGGAAACTGACATTACAATACACAATGCATGACATTACAATACACAATGCATTACACCCAAAAGACGATATCGACTGACTCTATGTGAAAGGAACGAAGGGGGAAAATTAAGGAAAATTATATAGGCAACCCCCGGTCAATCATAATTAGAATTAAAATAAACATTAAGAAATTAGAAAAACAAAAGACCATCTAAAATTTAAAACAACACCAAACCAAAATTAGTTTTCCTCAAAGAACGTCAAATTACTTGAAAATGAAAAAGACAACTAACCGAAATGAAATGGATGAAATTTTGACATGTATGTTTGAAATTGTTATTGAAAATTGTACTAGAAAGGAACCACACTAATAAGAACGAGTACAAAGACACCACAGTCACTTCTCTTATAAATCAAATCAATAATTGAGTGATGCTTCCTCACGACAAGCTTGAATATTTACACTGAATTTATTTCTTTTTTAATAAATAAATACGAAGAACACCGATCACATTCATTTGAATTTAATTTCAGTTTTTAAAAAATTGTATCTATTTTTATTCAGTTTATTTGCAGAGTAATAAGGCTTTAAAAATCGTGGTATTTCATCTGTGTCTGACCATGCAGCGTGTAAAAAATCAGTGAAAGACACTTGATCGAGAAGAAGATGGGTATGATAAAATAAAAACGTGGCCTATTGAAAGATTTCAGAAACTTACATAAAGTAGATGGAAGGAGTAATCGATGGAGGTGGTCGCTGTTGGAGGAATAGAATAGAAAACCGACTGAGACAATATTGTCCCTTTGAAGCTATCCCTGTCTAATGTCTTTCGCCGGTCTGGCGATCAAATCGGCTCTCAATTTATGTTTGAAGTTTATTCTTTATGCAGAAATTTTCTCTAATTCTCTCTCCTCTGATCTTGAGCGCGTGGTACAATTGGGGGAAGAGGTGGCTAGTCACTTTTAATGCATCCAAAACCAAGCTTCTATCTTTACATCATCAAGGCTCTAATCCCCCATCTGGCATCAATTGAAATGGATGGCTTTCGTCTTGGGGAGGCTCCATGTTTTGACAAGCTTCTGGGTCTGACCTTTACTCCTGATCTGAAATGGAACACGTACATCAAATCTGTTGCCAGGGACGCTGGGAAAATGGTGGAATCCTTCTACAACTCCAGAAGATATCTCACTACTAATGCAATTCTCTATCTGTATAAAAGCCAAGTACGTCCAAGGGTGGAGTACTGCTGCCACATCTGGGCAGGAACTGCTAAAAGCAGCCTATCCTGCCTTGACAGAGTACAAAACAGACTTCGTGGCTTAGTGGGGGATGCCCTTTTCTCTTCCCTGCAACCTCTCTCCCACAGAAGAGACGTTGCGAGCCTGTCTTTGTTTTATCGTTATTTCCATGGCAGGTGCTCGTCTGAGCTCCAATCCCTCGTCCCCCCTCGCCAATCTTTCACGAGAAACGCCCGTCTGGCTGAAACTACCGTCAATAATTTCCCCCACTCTTTATCTGTGCCTAAATCCAAACGTAGATTCCATGAGCAAAGCTTCTTTCTTAGAACTGCACGCCAGAGGAGCACACTGCCGCTTGCCTGTTTCGCACCTGACTACAACTTGGATGTGTTCAAGTCCAATATAAACAAACTCCTGACAAACCGCCCCCTTAAGTAAGACACTCTATCAAAACCCCCAATACTAATGATTACTACAATACTATCTCATTGATTACTGTACACGCAATAACCCTTATCCCTGAGTGGCCGTCGGGCCTTGATAAGTGGTGACCCCCATGTAAAAAAAAAAAAAAAGAAATGAAGACGATTGAAATTTGATTGTGTTTTTACGGTCGTAGTACTCAAATTCGGTTGGGTGGACCTGAGGAAGACAATAGCAGGCGTTTTGTTGAATTGGAAAGCCCTTCTCTTGTGTTTTAAATAAAGATATTGATAACCAGGCTTCCGGCCCAGTCAAAATGCCTTCTCGGGCCTGATCCGTCCCATGTGTCATAGGTTACCGACCCTTGGTTTAGGAGATTATCCTGTACATAGAAATATACAAATATATACACATACATAACTTTATATATATATATATATATATATATATATATATATATATATATATATATATATGTATGTATGTGTGTGTGTGTGTGTGTGTGTGTGTGTTTATCTATTTGTATGGGGTTAGGGTTAGAGTTGTCCAATGCCTCTGGCATCTATTAAGTTTGGCCTCATGGTTTCATATTTAGATAATGAAGAACAAAACGAAAAACCACTTAAAAACTTCAATAAAAAGGGAACGCGCCCTGCTATCTTTATCGCACATTTTACGTCGTTCTTTTTTTATACGTCGGATAATGGCCTAATTATGGCAACAATCAGAGCAGGCTCACGACGCCAAGATTCAAAGCTTCTCCAGATTGTATTTAGCTATTATTTTACTCATTATACAGCTCAATAGCTGGCCTTAATATGTCTCTGGAATGACAACTACTTAATAAACACTGAACCTTCTATCTGTCTGTCTGTCTGTCTTTACTTCAACAGTGCTCATACATAGGTAGAGCTAGGTAGTAAGTTATGAAAATATATATGTCATATATATTTTGATATATTGCCATATATATTTTCATAACTTACTACTATATATATATATGTATATATATATATATATATATATATATATATATATATATATATATATATATATATATATATATATGAGCAAACAGTTAATAAAATATGTTAAAAAACACTTTGAAATGAGTTAAAAACATATTTAATCTGAAAAGGAAACACTAAATAAATGGATAGTCCTTAATCCGCGGAGTTTCGAAGAAATACTCTCCTTCTCATCAGAGGGTAGGAATTATATATATATATATATATATATATATATATATATATATATATATATATATATATATATATATATATATATATATATATATATATATATTCGAATCTGGCTAGATTCAGTCACTCGGATGAGTCGTAGACGACGAAACACGTGCCAGTGGATAATTATATTTCAAAAACAATATATATATATATATATATATATATATATATATATATATATATATATACCATATGGGGGTACCAAAATCATTCCCAACTCGCATTTAGGTAAAAATGCACTTTCGTAAATAATTGAATTCATTCAAAATGTATCACAAAAGCTAAAACAAATAATATATATATATATATATATATATATATATATATATATATATATATATATATATATATATATATAAGACGGATTGCAATCCGTCTTTTCTATTTGGTGCGCCAATGTTCGGACGTTCTGTTTGGGCGTAAAAAGAAATTCACAATGGCCGCGAACATTTTCAGCTCCAATGAGTCGTTTTCAAGCATGAATTGAATTTAAAAAATGCGTTTAATGAATTTATTGAATAAGACGATTAAAATCGTTTAAAAGCACTTAAGCGTACCCTCTCCTCCTTCATATTAAGCCTGGTCGATGGTCGGTTTGTTTAAATGAATGATTAGGGCTTCTATGATGATGATGTGCAGGTTAGAATGTGAGACGGCTAAAATGGCGGTATTTTTTATTAATATATTTCTGAATTCATTTTGGGGATGTCATGTGCTACTAGATTTTGGTAGATAAAGCTGTTACGGAAAGACATGTGACATGTAAGCTGGCAAGAAATACTAGTCCTAGTCATGCCGATATACAAATTGTTTTGGGGACACATTCTCCGATAGGAGATTTGAAAACATACATTGAAAATTGTCGTCGCGTTCCGGGTTATTGTGCGTTAGCAAGTTAGTCGTTTGGGATTTTTGTAATAAACGATGATTCACAGTTTACGTTTTTTTTCTATGGTGAAAATGTGTTTATATTTTTATTTATTTTTTCGTCGATTTTATAATTAGGATGCATTTGGTTGCAGTAGAACAGGTTAATATTATTATTATTATTGTTATTATTATTATTATTATTATTATTATTATTATTATTATTATTATTATTGTTATTGTTGTTGTTCGTATTTTTGTAATAGGTGCTAAAGCGTGTTTAATTTGTTGATCGATGATATAATCTGGAAAGTTGTTATTAATAAGGGTTTGTTTTATGTCAGGATGTCTGATAAAATATTTTGTTAGTGGGTGAGTTGAGTTTGGCTCAGGAGTGAGACTTTTCATTGCCGTAATTATAACAAATTATTAACAAATTCGCTTAAAACCAGCTTAAATTATCGCTCCTAAATCAGTTTAAAATATAACAAGGCAACAAAGCATCTAATCGTAATTGTTGTTGTTCCAGGTTAACGACTTTCTCTTAGTGATCGTCTGGTTTATCCAATCGAGGAATTAAATCGCTGATTTAAATGTGATGAGAAAACGGTACGAAAGACTGTGCAAAAGCACCAAAACACCGGCAGTGTTCGTGATGCCACTAAATCTGGTCGTACTAGAGTTACTTCTAACAGGGAAGACAATGCTATCAAGATCCGCAGCCTAAGAAACAGATTTGAAACGGCTCCCCAAATCCAGCAACAGTGCAATCTTGTTAAAAAGTGCTCTCTTTCTACTGTCAATAACAGATTAAAGGAATGTAATTTGCGAGGATATGTTGCAAGACGCAAGCCAATGATTTCTGTAAAGAACAGAAAGTGCCGTCTGGACTTCGTCAGATGCAATGAAGATGTTGACTCTTCATATTAGTCAAAAGTGCTTTTTAGCGACGAAAGCAAGTTCAATAGCTAGGCAGTGTTGGTAGGCAGTGAGTCCATCGGAGGAAAGACGAAGAATTTAATCCTAGGTGCTCAGTTTCAACACTGCAAGGTGGTGGAGGTTCCTTTTTAGTGGGGGCATTATTAGTACCAATGGTTCAGTATCTATAGGTCGCTTGCAAGGTCGAATTAATTCGACCAAGTACATTAATATGTTGACTGAGCATTTTCTACCCTACTTTGGTCGGAATTTGATTGATAATCCCATCCTCATGTAGGATAATGCTCCCATTCACACAACTGGCAATGTCAAGAGGTTCCTGGAAGAGCATGATATTCCGTGTTTGGATTGGCCTGCACAATCTCCAGACCTCAATCCTATCGAAAACGTATGGCATTACATCAAGCAACAACTACGCAATGATAACATTTTCAAATTTCGAAGAACTTTGGACAAAAATTCAAGAGAAGTGGGATGCCCTTTCCCCGGAGTATTGCTGCAGTCTAATTCAAGGAATTTCTAAAGATTGCAGACTGTCAAATTGCAGAAGGGCTATGCTATTAAATATTAACTAGTTCATTGCGTTCCTGTTGTATTTGTGTTACATTAATGTCCTAAAGTTACATTTAAGTAACAATTTTCCATTGTGCAGACTTTCTTTTTGCCTTCTCAAATTGAAGCTATTTTTTTAATTGACGTGAACACTAGAATATTTCAATTAAAAGTCAGATATGAACAGGTAAAATTATAAAAGAATAAAAGGCCAATCAAATGTTTAAACAGTTACATTCAATTTAGCTTAAATTTGCAGTTTTCGAAAAAATTACAAATGCGGACTTTCTTTTTGCCGCCTGTATATCTATAATATAAAGCTGAATGTGTGTGTGTGTGTGTGTGTGTGTGTGTGTGTGTGTGTGTGTGTGTGTGTGTGTGTGTGTGGTCACGAATAGGCTCCTATATGGTTGACTATTTTTAAAAACTGATTACATATAATGATAGAAGATGTATCGAGACACAGGAATGGGTATGTTTGATCTGGCAGAACGATGGTTCATTAAAATTGTGGGGTCTGCGTTCGCGCCTGGTTCACAAAGTATGGAAATAAAAAAATTAAAAATTAAAAAAAAAACTTTACAAGTGTTTTTGATATAGATGTACATAAGAATACTTTGATAAGTATGTTTTAACTTAAATAGGATGGTATAATAAAATTGTGGGGTCTGCGTTCGCGCTTGGCCTCCATAGAATGGAAACAGACACGAACTTTAATAAAGACTTTTCATATCTATCTGCGTAAGTATACTTTGATAATTATCTTTCAGTTTGAAGAAATATGATATAATAAAATTATGGGGTGTTCGTTTGCACCTGACCTCTATAGAATGGAAATATGTCACAAAGTTTAACAAGGTTTTTTTTAATATAGATCCACAGAATATTGTGATAATGTTTCAGTGTGAACAGGTATGGTATAATAAATTACTGGGTTTATCTATTTTATTTTTACTTTCATCATATTTTGCTTTGGTTTTGATACCCCAAATTCAAAGCTATCTCTTTGCAACCCTTCCTTTTTATAACCTATCATACTTTCATAAATCAGAGTCCATTTTCTGTAGGCTGTTTTTGAACCCAGTAAACGACGAGTACTTTTGCTAGTATATATATATATATATATATATATATATATATATATATATATATATATATATATATATATATTGTGTATATATGGTTGTATCGATTGGTTTCCTAGATGTGAATCCAATGAAACTCACGTGATTATTAAAGAGTGCTCCCTGCAAGACAGAGCTGGTATATAGTCTGTTTATTGTACAAACATTATTAGTTACATACTTGCATACATGTTTCAGTGTAATCCCAATTCAAGTATAACATCTTTTAATCGGCCTTCAAACATCTATTCTTCACATATGTAACCAACAATGCTTGTATAATAAACAGCCTATATATATATATATATATATATATATATATATATATATATATATATATATATATATATATATATATATATATATATAAAGTATAAAAAAAAATGAATACGGAACATATTTATTCGTTTTCTATTGAAATATAAAATACTATTATGATAAAAATTAAAACTTTTTCACACACACACACATACATGTGTGTGTGAGAGAGATAGAGAGAGAGAGATGATGATGATGATGATGATGATGATGATGATGATGATGATGATGATGATGAGCAGAGAGATATCTGTTCAGAATACATTTAAACTTTAACATGTTAGTATAGTAACAAAAGCAGGAAACTAGGAGGGAATTCCAAAGTCTTGCAGTTCGAAGGAAGAAACTGTTGGAGTAGAAATCTTTCCGGTATCTAGGGTCCTCAACAGTAAAGGAGTGGGATTTTACTGCTGGAGGTTAATCAAGAGTATGTACGTCGAAGAAATACAAGTGCTATGAGTTAATCAGAGAACATTTTATTAAAGTATTTGTAAAGCAGACGCAGGGATGAAACATGGCGACGATGAGATAGGGGTTGGAATATTGTTGATAGTGCAGAATTGTTTTAGATTTGAAACTCTTTTGATGGGAGAGACGACTGGAAGATGCACTAGCTCAGACGTGGCACAAATACTCCACGCAAGGGCGAATTATGGCTTTGTAGATATTTAGGATGCTCTTTGGTGTGAATAATATTCTAGTAATTTTCTTTGCAGCAGTCTTGTCAATGTCCTCAATGTATCTGTACCAATTGTGATGACAAAGAAAAAAGCACCCTCAGTTAACTGCTTTTTTAATAGTTTTCTTTCTGAATTTATTTCAAGCAGCGGTGAAAGTTTGAGGTGGTTGTCTGACTTGCTATTTGCTTTCTCGCTTTCTTCTCATCAATTTAAATGGAGACGTTCGAGGATTGGTGGGGAAAAAAGCACCATTTTATTCGCTGTAAAGACGTGGCTAGTAGGGTAGAGAATTTCAATATAATGCGTTTTATATATATAATATTTTGTTTTGGTTGATTTGTTTTACAAGTGTTAACTATTCTGCACTTTTACGTTTTTTGCTATTTTATTATTTGTACACTTCTGTTTTATTTATTTATTCATTTTCGAGAATCTGCAGTTTTCAACTCGTGTCTTTCAAAGATCTCTCCTGCAATTTCTGTAGGAGGTCATCATCGCCCTTTTGTTAAACGTACTTATCGGAAGAAATTCTTTCTCATCTCTCTCTCTCTCTCTCTCTCTCTCTCTCTCTCTCTCTCTCTCTCTCTCTCTCTCTCTTCGGATGACGGTGTTAATAATAGATTCTCGAGTTCCCTTGACCTCAAAACAAACACCGGAAAAAAAGAAAGCAAAATGGAATTTGTAAAGACACTTCCATTTATTTCTTCCTTTATTTCCTTTCTTCTACTTGTGTTCTACATGAAAGTGCCAATTACATTTACAATGTCCTACTTCAAGGACCAGCCATTCACCTCTCACACGCAACTACACACACACACACACGCACGTATATATATATATATATATATATATATATATATATATATATATATATATATTGTCCAAGTTTCCACGTATGCTTCTAGAGTAGTAATTTCCAGGTTATGAGGGTTTTTGAAGCATAAAAACGATGTTGTTGTTTTAATATTTAATATCTTATTTTTTATATTTCAAGCGATCTTCTGCTCTTGATGACAAAAAAAATTTTGCTACTTTTGTGATCAAGAGCAGAAGACCACGTGAAATATGAAAAATAAAATATTAAATATAAAGAAAAACATCGTTTTTACACTCATGAAATTGAAATTATATGTGTGTGTGTACATTCCAAGGAAAAACAATTTTCGAACCATTGTCTCTGATGAGTTGTTTATTTGACTATCGCTATTCAATGAAAAACGTGTAAAACTTACTTTATAAAAATAAGGAATTATAATAAAGAAAAATCCTTAACCGTGGATTTTCAAAGATAGGCTCTTTTCATCAGATGATAAACGTTGGTAAAAACTGCATAGCTTGTTTGAAAATATATAAACCTCAATGGAATAATCGATAAAATAATCAATAAATCAATTAATTATTTAATCAATTAATGTAATAGAAATACGGTAAACAACAAGAAAACTAATACGATGAACTTCGTTAAAATTGGACAATAATTAACGAAGATGTATTCAATAATGTCCACATGAATGCCACCCTTTTCTTTTCTATATTTTTTATGTATTTCAAAATTATTACTAATGTTTAACCTCTGATGAAAAGAGCTTATCTTTGAAAATTTATGGGTTAAGTATTTTTCCTAATTACATATCCTTGCTTGAATTTTTTTAATGAATCAATAAATATTGTAATTTATCCAATTTTATTTTTCATCGTTAAGTTTTCATATTCATATTCATATTCATATATATATATATATATATATATATATATATATATATATATATATATATATATATACATTATTTAAATACCCACAGACGCTAGTGTTTCATCTTTTCGGGAATCATTAGTGCAGGGAGTTACGATTACAGCCAGTCGCGAGATGTGAACCCGGCCACGAAGCCAACTTTGATTCCATTAACAAGGAATAAACCGCACAGCTAAAGTTAACCGCGAGAAATACAGTTGAAATTAACATTTATATGAAGCGCAAATGTCAAGACAGAAAAGAGTGATCTTATAACATCATGATCTGCGTGAGCTTAAGTGACCGACTTCCATTTTAACTTAGAGTGCTTAACAATAAGAACCGAGTTTTTAACAGGGCTGTCGTAATTATTGCTATAATTGGTCTTTTAATACCTACAGAAACGAGTGTTTCGTCCTTTTGGGAATTATCAGTGCAGGGAGTTGAGATTACGGCCGGTCGGGAGATTAGAATCCAGCTCCACATTAATATTTTTCAGAGGTAAACTAACCAATGAAGTTTTAACAAGATTAATTCAAGAGTGCTCAATACCGAAGTAAGGCAAGATCTAATTTTTATTTCTTTTAAATAGGTATTAATATGTCGCTACACTTTCGTAATATTATAAGTAACTAGAGACCTTTTCAGGCGATATTGCTTATACAAAAGTTTAGTTCGTAATCAACACAAACAGAACATCAATATATAATCACTCTGTACATAAGAATATCTATTGAATATTATTTTTTTATTGGAATCCTTTGAAATGAATAATTTGTTTATTTGCGAACTGTTATCCTCATCTTCATAGTTGTTGTAAGTCGTGAGCTAAACCACAATTATTACATAAACGATGTCGATTGCCGAAGAGTGGTTCGTTTGTTTTAATTTTTGTTGATGTAAGTGAAACAATTTGGAGGCATGGTACTCAATAACTGAAGTAAAAGTTTAATGTATTTATTTAATAAGATATTTACATATTAGAGTACGTAATACGATTAATTATGAAAGTGAGGATGACAGTCCGATAATAAATAAATAAGAATATCTATTGAGCTTTATACTTTAATTTAACTATACTAAAACACATAAACATTATATATACATACTAGCATGTCAGCCCGGCGTTGCCCGGGTGTTTCGATGTGTATGTTGAGCAAAAAAAAAAAAAAAAAAAGTGGTAATAAAACATAACGTTTATGCTGTTACGACCATCGTCAAACCGGAAGCGACATTTTTTTTTTTAAATTAAGGCTAGACAATCTAAAGGAGAGGATAACTTTCACAAATAAATATAAGCGCGTAGACCCAAAATTGTCGGAGGAGATTGGTAGAGTTCTCAAAGGTCAAATCGTTGAACTTTGACCGCTTGATCGCCAAATTTCTGGCCGAAAACTAATCACATCGATTTTCCCAAATCTTAGTACCTGTATATCAAATTTCGAGTCTGTAGACTAAAAATTGACAGAGTTATTGCGGAGGGAAATGTACACAGACACACACACACAGGCACACACACAGACACACATACACGTTCACTTTTATATATATAGAGAAAATAATAGATAGATAGATAGATAGATAGATAGATAGATAGATAGATTTGTTTAACAAAAATATATACGCATACATAAATATATATGGAAACAATTTTGTGTTTACTATAAACTTTTGTCGCAAATATTATGCAAGTATAAATCATGTAGAATATCTGCATGAATACAATTAAAGATGATTATCCCATTAAAAAACCGAAGCAATGAATGTTAAAAAGAATATGCAAATTAGCTAGATCGTTTGCTAGTGAATGCAATTCCACAACCAAGATATAAGAAAATTGTATTTTCTTTTTAATTAAATAGAAAAGAGGGGTTTTAATATTAATATCCATACACACAAAAGAAAACCAGATTTATAGGAGTATAGACTAGCATGGGTGCCCGGCGTTGCCCGGGTGTTTGGAGGTGTACGCTGAGCAAACAAAAAACGGTCAATTTGTTTTAATTCGACCCCTATTATGACCCCTTAACATTTATTGTTTTGTGCTCAAATCAAGTTATTAAGTTAGATCCATGTCCAGGGAACCTATATCTAAAATTTCAAGTGTGTAGACCCAAAATTGTCGGAAGAGTTTGGTAGAGTTCTCAAAGGTCAAACTGTTGAACTTTGACCCCTTAAAAGCGAAATTTCTGGCCGAAAACTAATCACATCGATTTTCCCAAATCTCAGTACCCAGTTTATCAAATTTGGAGTCTGCAGACTAAAAATTGACAAAGTTATTGCGTAGGGAAATACACACACACACACACGTATATTTTATTGAGATATAGACTAGCATTTCAGCCCGACGTTGCCCGGGTTTTTAGATGTGTATGTTGAGCAAAAAAAAAAGTGGTAGTAGGAAGGTAGGCTCGAACTCTACCGCAAAGGAGGAAAAGAACAAGGTAAAACCTAACGTTTATGCTGTTACGACCACCGCCAAACCGGAAGCGACATTTTTTTAAATTAAGGCTAGACAATCTAAAGGAGAGGATAACTTTCAAAAATATCGGCGAAGAAAGTGACCCCCCCCCTGTAGAAAAGTGCCTAGTTGAAGGTGAAGATATTAATGTTTTTAGCCAATTTTTCGATATTTG
>NC_136513.1:50967155-50999655 GCF_053919585.1 Euprymna scolopes
ATATGTATTGCAGGATGAGGATAACTTTGCTGATTTTACCCTGCCTCTTGATTTTAATAGTTTCTCTTAAATCAGTAAAAAGAAAATGCAGCATAATTTGCTCTTATAATTTTGGTACTCTTTGCCAGGAAATCTGTCATCACTACTTCGTCCTAGTCCCAGAAGACTGTGATCATGACCGTGTCACCGGAGACTGCACACTTTCTTTGGAGGTGGTGAGTTCAAGTGTTTCTCTTCATTGACTGGGCTTTTGTCACTGGATCATGGTGATATATCCAGGTTTCATCATGTGTAAGCAGTCTTTTCCAAAACTTTGAATCATCTTCTTGAAACATTTCAAAATTCCTCCTCGAACACTCAACATGTTCTTGCTAGTGAAAAAGTTGTCAGCAACCTGGGAATCCATCTTACAGACACTTTACGCAAACGCAAATGGTCATGAATGATAGTTGCCACTGACTCTGTACTAATCTTGACAGGCTATTTGGCGAATAGTCACTCATCAGATTTCCAAAATGGCAGTCTCAGTTTGGCTGACAGGTGCCTCATGAATGGCAAAAAGGGGACAATCAGGTCTAACAGTTGTTTCTACAGATTCCTGGCCACGTTTGAATTCACGATGCCAGTGGTTTAAAAGGTCATGTGATGGGGCTTCATTGTCATACGTTTCTTTTGTTTCATCAAAAGTTTCATGTGTGTGTTTCTTTTCAAATACAAAAAAAAAAAACAACAAAAAAAAAACGGATTAATGTGCGGCACCCAACAGTTTCCATGTTACGCTTGACTCAGTTCAAATTCTTGTATATCGGAAACCACAATTACCTTAGAGTTGACATTTGTCAGATAAACCATAGAGATATAAATCATTGAACACGCTAAAAATTTAAGCTAGATCAGACAGCATTATTTATTGTACTCCACGCGCAGATAGATAGATAGATAGATAGATAGATAGATAGGTAGATAGATAGATAGATAGATAGATAGATAGATAGATAGATAGATAGATAGATAGATAGATAGATATAGGCAGGCTGTGATAAATAATAAATAGATCCTGAGATAGATAGTCATGAAATACGTAACACCAGCGATACGTCGTTGGCAATCAGTCCGACACTGACATTGTTGTTGTCAAATTGCCGTATAGCTTTGTTAAGTTGTAGGAAGTCACACCCTTCCAGGTTATACCTTCTCCCTGCTAATTATTGCTAATCGCATAGGGCACCCTTTCTAGAGAATTGCGGCCAGAGTTCTTTAGGCAGATTTGTAGGACAAAGTGCGTTTATCCTAATGCGCTGGCTTTTTAAACCTTGCGTCTATTTGGCGAATAGTCACTCATCGATTTTCCAAAATTGCAGTTTCAGTTTGGCTGACAGATGCCTCATCTACGGCAGAAAGGGGACAATTAGGTCTGACAGCCGTTTCTACCGGTTCCCGGCCATTTAAATTCACGATGTCAGTGTTATACAAGGTCATACGATGGGTCTTCATTGGCATGCTCTGGAGAGGAGGTAGATAAAATAAAAAGATTATATCTTAACTTTATTTTTCTTTCTTTTTTTTGTGTGTTTTTTATCGCACGCGAAATAAAGAAATGCGTCTCACGCTGTTAGAGTTATTGATTTTAATCTTTGCTTGTGACTTCGTTCTTAATTTGGTCCACCCGAGTAAAAACTGCGGAAATAATTACCAGAAATGGAATTGAGTTCGCGACTCATTTGTTTTGGATAAAAAGACAGAATTGGTGCCAAATCATTGCATCATCGGGTGTCTGCGTATGCGTGGCTAGCTCTGTTCGTTTCTCGACAGGGTAACCATGGAAACCGGCAGTAAAATATGTCTACCTAACTTCGATGAAGCGTACGGAGAGATGATATGACTCATGCAAGTGTGACAGGCGAAGATTACTGGGTGTTTCTAGGAGAATACAAGTGTTTTCTTTTAGTACTTCCCGTGATCGCGTAACTCAGAGAAAGAGTTATCATTTATGTGCCTCCTCACGAGGGCAGACAAATGGTCGTTATCGTATGTGGGGAAAATTTAGCTCCCGAAAGAGGAACTCTGGGTTAGGGTAATGGTTAGGGTCAAGATTAGAGTAAAAATGATAATTACGAAGGGGGGGGTAATAAGTAATGCCCCTGACCCACTTCCAGTTGCTTGATCTAGCTAAAATTTTACATATGCAATTATTTATATCTCTATGGGTTATGTAACGAATTACAGCTCTGAGCTAATTAATGTTTTCGATTGACAGGTGTTTAAACTGAGCCAGGTGTAAAATGGGGTCTTGTTAAGTGTCGCGCAGTGATCCGCTTTTTTTTTCTTTTTTTTTCTGTAATTGAAAGGACGGATGTCACGGGAGACCCTTGATGGCTTTCTAAAATGAATTTTAAAAAAAATGCGAGAAATTTATGGAAATAGCTCCCGACTTGGTCGCGCCCTTCTGTCATTGACGAGGCATCTGTCAATCAAGTTGGAGTTGACATTTTGGAAGATCGACGTGTGACTATTCGCCAAATAGCCCAAGAGATCAAAAGTTCCCATCCTCTGACCGATAATAAAACAGATACTATACTTTGAAATATTGATTCGACAATAAAAGATTAAATTTATTAAAATTAAGAACAAGGTCATCAAAGCTATAGAGTGTATGCGGTGGTGTTGATCATCATCTTTCTATCCTACTCCTAACTAGACGCATTCGAACCATTAATTAAAACATTGTTCTCTTTCCTGTTTCGCTCTTTATTCATCATTTTCACTTCGGCATAGCCCATTAGGTAAATGTGGTATTCTGGTGACTGCTGAAGTGAAGTGATTAACAAAGGAGAGAAAAGGGAACAGTGTTAGAAATAATGGACCAGAATGCGTCTAGTAAATAGTGGGATAGAGAGAGGATGGCCAACACCCCCTAACCGCGCTCTACACTTTTGATAGCCTTGTGCCTAATTTTTAAGTAAAATTGATTTTCTTTATTGTTAAGTCAATATTTCAAAGTATAGTATCTGTTCGATTATCGGTCAGAGGACGGGAACTCTTATAAACTGAAGTAATTATTTATTTTTCAGTATTTTTTTTTTTTTTCACATAGGTTTGCAGTAGAAGTTTTTCATTCATTGTTAATAGAATCTGGGAAGGTAGAAAACATTTAGATATTTCGACAGAAAATAACCCCCTTCTCAAAACACAAAAGTTATTTCCGCTTACTTTAAAGAAACGTCCAAAATGGCTGTTATATTAACCATGCCAGATTTACAGAAAATATTAGATTCAAAAGCATATTGAGCACTTCTGCATTTTAGTTTTTTGTTTGTTTTTTGTTTTTTGAAGAAGTCAATTCGAAACAAGTGGAGACAACTATGAAAATTGTTCTGTAAATGAACGTAATTTAACGTTGTTTTAGGTTATTTCGTTAATGTAAATTATTATGAAAACTATTTGTTTAAAATAATTTTTTTAATCATACATTCTTTCACTAGTGCATGTTTAAAATTATTTAGAAATCATTTTATCTGAAAACTGTTCGTTGTTTGATTTATTTCTTAATTTTAATTCGTTTCAAAATTTTAATCTCTTACATTTTTTCGCCAGTGGATATTTATTTGCTCCCCCACCGAGCAAATTAGGCACAAGGCCAATTTTTAATGTGATGAGTGAAGGGAGGGGGAAGGGAAAAAGGGGAACAGCTTCCGAGAGGTGGGAAATGGGAGCTGGTTAAAGGTCAGGCATGTGGGGTCTTTGCTTGCAGCATCTGTCGGAACAGATACTACACTTTGATCTTGTCGCCTGGGCCCCGGAGGGCGCGCACCAGTGACTGTTTTAAATTACTGAAAAATCTTATATTTGATTTTTTTTTTTTTTAACATCGCCGCCACAGTTTCAAGTAATAATAAATTTTACTCAATTCCGACTTTTATTTTATTAAAGTGTTCGTTAAAAGAAAAGAAATTGTTCGTTAAAAAAAAAATAAAACAAAAAAAAAAAAACGATTGTCTTCCCTAGTCCCAAGTCGAATTCTTTAAAAATGGAAACCGAGCAATCATTAAATATTTTATTTATTTTTTTTTAGATGCGTTTTTTTTTTATGATTTATTAATGTTTTTTTTTGGGGGGGGTATGACATAACTAGGTTGAATTCTGAACTTGCACCTTCTGAACTAGAATTAACAAACTTGTTGCTGTTAAAAAAAATTATATCGCTTTAAAATATTCGCGCGTGCGCGTGCGTTCCCATTCTCCTCGAATGTCGCATTGTCCTTTTCATATTCACAAGCCGGTCGGTCGCCAACGGCATAAAACACAAATGAAAACACGAGACAGCCTATTCGACAGTTGCAAGTCCTGCTCCGAGCCAACCAATGCCCCGCCTTCTCTCTTTGTCTATCTGACTCTCTGTTTGTCTGTCTGTGTGTTCGTCCGCTATAAACAGCACCATCTGGTTGTACATGAATCACCTCCGCAGGTGTCGTCGTATAGTCTAATGACTAATACACCTTTAGATGCCGCTCGACCTGGGATTGCCATCGAGGACAATCGACACTCACGGTGACCTATATTTTATTCATTACGGCTTTTATAAAATTATACCTCCTCCATATATATATATATATATATATATATATATATATATATATATATATATATATATATATATATAAACTTGTTTATTGTTATATAAACATGCTCACATCCCGCTGCTACAAATAGCCACTTGTTTCAATCAAACAACAGATATCATCAGGCAGCGACTTGACTATTCAAAGGTATTGAACTTTTGAATAGTCAAGTCGCTGCCTGATGATATCTGTTGTTTGATTGAAACAAGTGGCTATTTGTAGCAGCGGGATGTGAGCATGTTTATATAACAATAAACAAGTATTATCAGCTCTTTTTATTGAGCACTATCTAACAACCTCGTTGAATTCATTAGTCCATTACTTTTGAATATAAAAAAAACCCGAGTATATATATATATATATATATATATATATATATATATATATATATATATATATATATATATATATATATATATACTATTCAATTTTCACCCCAAACAAGGCACAGCGCCAATTTGAAGTAGGAGGCTACTATCGGGGACATAAGTTGCAGGGGCATTATGAAGGAAGATGATTAGCAAGATGTTTGTTCACATTACACTTGAACTTCTGCATGTCAGTACAGTTGGGGAAGCAGAATCCCGGAAGGGAGTTCCAAAGTCTAGCAGTTTTGGGGAAGAAACTATTGGAGTAGTAGGCCTTCTTACACCTAGGGATCTCTATTGTGAAGGGGTGGGATTTAGCTGCTTGTCAGGTTTGTCGGGGGTATTCACGTCGAGAGAGTACAAGTGCTTGTAGTTCGGCAAATCATTCACCATTAAAGTATTTGTAGAACAGGCAGAGGGATGCAACATTTCGTCGATGGGACAGAGGCTGAAGCCTAGATGACAGGACCTATCAGGGTGGCGACTCTCTTTTGAACCTTGCCTAGGCGTGAGAAACAAGTAGTAAATGCCCCAGCCCAAATATGAAAATAGTACTCCATACATGGGCGAATGGTGCCCTTATAGAGGTACAAGATACTTTCAGGCGTAAGTAGTTTTCTAGCACGGTAGAGAGAGCCCACTTTCCTCGCAGCAGCCTTGGCAATGTTCTCAATGTATCTATTCCAGTTCATGATCCCTGTAAACGTTAGGCTGAGGAGTTTAAAGAAAGTACTTTCGGGTAATGTGTTCTTGGCCATTTCTATTGGTGGTAGAGAAGGTTTCTTGTAGTTATTGAAGAAGACAAGCTTAGTCTTGGCAGCATTGAATGTGACCATCCATTTTTGTCCCAATTCCACTACGGATTGGAGGTCATCCTCTAGTGTTTCTGCCATTTCCTTGGATACGTGTTCATTTGTTTTCCCCCTCGTGCCTGTTATAGAGAGTGGTGTCATCAGCATATATACCCATTTCAGAAACAATCTTATCAGGGAGGTCATTTATGAATATCAGGAATAATAAAGGTCCAAGGATAGACCCCTGAGGTACTTCCGCATTTATATCACATTGTTTAGATGTACGTTCGTCGAGGACAACCTGGATTTTTCTCTTACTTAGGAAGGATTTAATTACATTATGTATTCTTCCAGTGATACCATATGATCTAATTTTCCTTAGAAGACCATCGTGCCACACCCTGTCAAAAGCCCTAGATATATCGAGGGCTACCGCTCTATCCTCCCCTGTTTTGTCTAGTGAATGGTATATATGTTCAGAGATTACAATTAGGATATCTGCTGTGGAACATGCTTGCCTAAATCCATATTGTTTGTCAGTCAAGAGTTTAGCAGCTGTAAGGTGATGGACTAGAGCTTGATTAATTAAGGACTCAAATATTTTGGCGAAAAGCGGGCGAAGACTAATGGGGCGATAATTTAGTGGGTCAGTTCTTTCGTCAGAATTCTTGAAAATTGGTACCACAGAAGCGATTTTTCAGCAGTCAGGAAAGCAAGATTCGTTTAGGCATTTATTAAAAAGTTTGGAGAGAACTGGAGCATTTTTTAATAGTACAGCCGGAATGAGATCCGGTCCACATACTTTTGAGGTGTCTGGGCTTTTTATGATACCATGTATCCGAGAAGAGGTGATTTTCAAATCATCTAGTATTTCGTCTGTCCGCAAAATCAAAAACGCAGATTCCATGAACAAAGCTTCTTTCTTAGAACTGCACGCCTGTGGAACTCTATTCCGTCTGCCTGCTTCCCTCCGGACTACAACTTGGATGTCTTCAAGTCCTATGTTAACAGATTCCTAATGAACCGCCCCCTTAAGTAAACATTTCAGCAAATCTCCTCACTAACGTAATGTACTTGCAATAACCCTTATCCCTGAGTGGCTTCCGGGCCTTGATAAGTGGTGATCACTGTGTAAAAAAAAAAAAAAAAAATGCTATGACTATTGACATAAAGAAAAAGAAAAACCATATATATATATATATATATATATATATATATATATATATATTATACATAGTCATAACCACTTATCAAGGCCCAGAGACCACTCGAGGATAAGGGTTAAGAGTGCACAGTAGTCAATTGGACAATATAGTAATTGTTAGTAATGGAAATTCGGTAAATTTGTTAACTTAAGTGAAACGGCTCATCAAGAACGTGTTTACGTTGGACTTGAAGACAATCATATTGTAGTCAGGTGGAAAGCAGAAAAACGGAAGACAATTCCACAGGAATGCAGTTCTAAGAAAGAAACGTTGTTCATGGAATCTATGTTTAGGTTTAGGCACAGATAAAGAGTGGGTGAAATTAGTGAGAGTGTTTTCAGCTAGACGAGTGTTTCTTGTGAAAGTTTGGCGATGGGGGACCATAGATTGAAGCTCAGTCGAGCACTTGCCATGAAAATAACGATAAAGCAGAGACAAACTCGCAACATCTCTTCTGTGAGATAGAGGTTGCAGGGAAGAAAAAAGTACAAAGGCTACGAAGTCTATTTTGAACTCTATCAAGGCAAGACAAGTCCTTTCTAGCAGTTCTTGCTCACATGTGGCAACAGTACCCCATCCTTGGACGTACCTGGCTCTTATATAGATAGGGAATTGCATCAGCAGTGAGATATCTACTGGATCGATAGAAGGATCCCACCATTTTTTCATCGGCCTTGGCAACAGATTTGATGTACGTGTTCCATTTAAGATCAGGAGTAAAGGTCAAGCCCAGAAGCTTGTCAAAACATGAGGCCTCCCCAAAACGAGCGCCATACATTTCAATTGATGCCAGATGGGGATCAGAACGTTGATGACGTAAAGATAGAAGCTTGGTTTTTGGTGCATTAAAAGTAACCAGCCACTCCTTTCCACATTGTACCACGTGCTCATGATCAGAGGAGAGGGAACCGCACGACTTATTTAAATACTTATAAATAAACAATTTAAAACAACACTAGACAGAAGTTGAGAAGATATCACAAGTTATAAAATTTGATGAGAATATGTTGATCACAATAATATTGATAATAGCAATATGGAATAAATATTGATGAAAATAAAGGATTTATTCACAAACACACACACACACACACACACACACACACATATATATATATATATATATATATATATATATATATATATATATATATATATATATATATATATATATATAAACCAATGGATTTTAAGCCAAAAAGAGAATTATACGAACCCAATAGAATTCAGTATATTACAAACAACTCTCTCTCTCTCTCTCTCTCTCTCTCTATATATATATATATATATATATATATATATATATATATATATATATATATATATAAATTGTTATATACGTCTAAACAAATTAAAGGGCGACTTTCTAAGTAAATAAAAAATGAGCTTCGAGGCGGAGCCAATATTAACCGTATGTATCGCTTTAAAAAACAACAATAACAAATATATATGTGTGTGTGTGTGTGTGTGTGTGTGTGTGTGTGTGTGTGTGTGTGTGTGTGTGTGTGTGTGTGTGTGTGTGTGTGTGTGTGTGTGTAGTTGTTTGTATGTATGTGTGCCGTTTTAGTTATGGTCATTCCCTTCCCAAAACCTACACATTAATGTCAACTTGATCTTGTCAAGGACAAACACTTGCTGAATCAGTGGCGTGTATTGCAATGTAAAAAAAGTTATAAATCTACACATATGAAGACAGAGAGGGGGGGAGAGGGAGAAGGTATATACCTTCTCTCTCTCTCTCTTTCCCTCTCAATAATCTCAGATTATATATATATATATATATATATATATATATATATATATATATATAAACAATCTGAGGTTATTGTTTTCCAGATGATAAGTAACCAATTAAACTTGACGAGGTTAATACAAGAGTGCTCAATATAGAAGTAGAGCATTTTATTTGCATTTACAGAAGCAGTAATATGTTGCTACACAGTCATCAGCATGTTTCGGTTTGCTAGTTATTAGTAAAGTTATTGCGACCTTTGCTTTCGCCTGAAGAGGTCTCTAGTTACTAATAACTAGCTGACCGAAACATGCTCATGACTGTGTAGCCAAATTTTACTGCTCATGTAAAAACAAATAAAGTGTGTGGCTCTATTAAAGGACAACTCCCCTTATTGGTTCTAGAGTCGGTAATGGACGTTTGAAGCCCGCAATAGTCGAAAACAGATGGCCAAGAGTACAACCGCCCTCTGGTAGGCCAACCACCTACCAGGAATGTATGCTGGTTCTTAGTACAACAATATATATATATATATATATATATATATATATATATATATCCACATATGAAATGAGAGGAGGAAGGGATATATATATTGACACGATAATAAATTTCGTTGTGAATTTATTTATACATACAATAGCGTGTGTGTGATTTTGTATGTTACGCTTACGTTTTTTTTTTTTTCTTTCGTTTGATTGTTATGACTTTTCATTTCTTGTAATAAATAATTTTACCAAGAATTCTTTATCAGTTTTGGTTTAAGTTTCGATTATAGCCGTAGGAACTCAAGTTTTATATATATATATATATATATATATATATATATATATATATATATATATATATATATTCTTCATAAATTTTGGTTTTGGTTTTCGGTTTCGATTCAAGCTGATGCACCCAAGTCATATGAATATATTTTTTTATTTTTGAAATCACAATTTTACCTCCAATATAACATTTTGATTGCAGAAATTTTCATCCGGACTAAAATTTGCAACAACGCATATAAATTTATTGTTTCTAGACTATTAGGCACTATCTTATGTAATTTTAGAATGTCATTTAAGACCTACTAAGTCATTTGAATAAAACCTACATTCCATCCTAGGAGCAATTTAATCTCCATCGCAATAATGTTCAAGGGAATTAGTTCCTATTTTTCTCTCTAAATAACAAGTCCTCTTACTGCTCCCAACTATAACCAGGAGGTATTCTGCACTTTGGACAGATATGACTGGATCGTAAACTCATTAACATAACAAAATCTTTCCCTTTTCCATTACAAAATAATAAAGTCTCCCACGACTATTTCCGCTCCTTCTGATTGGTTGAGCTCTGGCCATTTATACATTCCGGAATAACGTTATTAGCACGCTAAACGAACGCTAATGTACCATTCAAACATGGCGTCGGAATAGACATGTTGGTGGAGAACTTTGATTAATTTCGGGAAAAATCATCATCGTTTAAAAAAGAAAACAAGATTATTGTTCAAAATGGCGGAAGGCACTAGGATCGCAGCAAAAGGCTAGTACCGCAGTGAGATATGATTAGCTTATTGTCTAGGTTGGTGATGATGTTTTTGTATCATTATTTGCTTAATTTCTATTATTTGTGATGTTATTTATTTATTTTTTATTGATAGAAATATTGTTCTAGTCACATTTATTATCGTATTGTGATAGTGTATTTTATTATTTTTTAATATAAAGCTGAATGTATGTGTGTGTGTGTGTGTGTGTGTGTGTGTGTGTGTGTGTGTGTGTGGTCACGAATATGCTCCTATATGGTTGACTATTATAGAAAACTGATTACATATAATGATAGAAGATGTATCGAGACACAGGAATTGGTATGTTTGATCTGGCAGAACGGTGGTTCATTAAAATTGTGGGGGTCTGCGTTCGCGCCTTGTTCACAAAGTATGGAATTAAAAAAATTAAAAATTAAAAAAAATCTTTACAAGTGTTCTTGATATAGATGTACATAATAATACTTTGATAAGCATGTTTTAACTTAAATAGGAGTGGTATAATAAAAGGCACAAACTTTAATAAAGACTTTTCATATCTATCTGCGTAAGTATACGTTGATAATTATGTTTCAGTGTGAAGAAATATGGTATAATAAAATTATGGCGTGTTCGTTCGCACCTGATCTTCATAGAATGGAAATATGTCACAAAAGTTTAACAAGGTTTTTTAATATAGATCCACAGAATATTGTGATAAGTGTTTCAGCGTGAACAGATATGGTATAATAAATTATGGGGTTTATCTATTTTATTTTTACTTTCATCATATTTTGCTTTGGTTTTGATACCCCCAAATTCAACCCAAATTTACAACCCTTCCTTTTCATAACCTATCATCCTTTCATAAATCAGAGACCATTTTCTGTAGGCTGTTTTTGAACCCAGTCAACGACGGGTACTTTTGTTAGTATATATATAATTTCGCAATGACAAAGATTACAATATATTCTCAAACCAAAGACACACATAGAAAATCTTTGTTTTTGGCTTATAAACGTAAAACGTACGTATTTCAATTTCAATTTTAAATAACGCTTACTATGATATCAATGTTTAAACGATATGATATCAATGTTTAAACGATATGATATTAATGCCTCAGGTATCGATCTTTATTATTCCTGATAAAAGTGTGTCTGTTTGCTGAAAACACTACGTTCTATAATCGACATGAGGGAAGAACGAATGTACGCTTACCTAAGGCAATTACAGAAACCCTAGAAAACGACCTTAAGCTCGTGGTGGAATGCTACTAAGACTAAACTTCTTTTCTTTAGAAATTATAAAAATATCTTCTCAAACACCGATTTGTATGACAACGCCTTACCTGAGGAACCACCTTTCAAAACTCCTAGACCTAACGTTCACAAGCAACATGAATTTTTTTTTTTATTACATTTTCACCCCAAACAAGGCAAATTGCCACTTTGGTGTAGGGGCTACTATCAGGGGCAACAACTACTGGGGTACTATGTAGGGATTTGGGCAGCAAGGTGTCGGTTCACGTTACACTTGAACTTCTGCACGTCAGTACTGTTGGGGAAGCAGGGACCTGGAATGGAATTCCAGAGTCTAGCGGTTCTGGGGAAGAAACTATTGGAGTAAAAAGATCTTTTACATCTAGGGATCTCTACAGTGTGGGGGTGGGATTTAGCAGCCTGTCGGGTTTGTCGAGGGTGCTCACGTCGTGGGGGCACAAGTGATTGCAGTTCGTCAGAGCATTCACCACTAAAATACTTGTAGAAAAGACAGAGGGATGCAACATTTCGTCGATGGGACAGAGGCTGAAGCTTAGATGCCAGTTCAGGGCCTATCAGGTTTGCGACTCTCTTTTGAACCTTGTCAAGGAGCGAGAGACTAGTAGCAGATGCACCAGCCCAGATGTGGCAGCAATACTCCATACATGGGCGAATGGTGGCCTTATAGAGGTACAGGATACTTTCGGGTGTTAGTAGTTTTCTATCACGAATTGGTACAAGTACATTTGAACATTGCTAAGGCTAGAAAATTTCTTACACTAGAGCGCATCCTATATCTTTACAAAGACACAATTCACCCATTTACAAGTATTTAATGGAAAGCGAGCTGAATCACAGCACTTGTGTCATCCTTGACTTACATACTCTCGACTAACCCGACAAGCAGCAAAATCTCACCCCTTTACTCTTGCGGAAAGCCTTCTACTCTAATAGTTTCTTCTCTCGGACGACTATACTTTGGAATTTCCTACATGTTTCCGGTTTCCTTGACATGCTGAAGATTAAATGTAATGTGAACAGACATCTCGCTGCTCAACTCCTCATAGTCTCTGTAAGACATGCTCCCAAATGATAGCCCTTGCGCTCTAAGTGGCAATATATCCTGTTCACAGTTTTAAAATGAGCAGAAATAATTGTATGAATACGTTTTAAAAAATTTTTCAATTGTGTTTTGAGCTCTAGTATATGTACACTATTGAACTATTAACTCAAATTTCTGTGGATTTAAAGGAATTTAAATAATATGAGTATTTATTTTCAATGGAAGGTATCAGGAATCATAGGGTTCCGTTCTTGTTGCTAACGCTAGATATTTAGGTGAGATAGATATCCGAATGTTCCATTAAAGTTTTTATTAATTTTTTTAACGTTGAGTTCGTAAAGACACGAATAACATTAATATTCGTTTTTCCAATCAACCAATTATGTTTAAGCATATCTTTTTGTAGTCTCTTAAATAAGAATTAATTTAGTCTGGTGGAGTACCCAGCAACATCACTTGGAGAAAGTACACCATTCTTCGTATAAGCCAATGTGGTTAGCCATGTCGATGGGATCTTATTTAGGCTTCAAATATTTTACTTGTTATTTTGTATATTTGGTCAAAATTTACTTGCAAGAAAGAAAAGTGTTGTAAGACTATGGAATGATTAAGACGAACACTAAAACAAAAATTGCTCTAATTGCTTACCTTCTTTTTCCGTTTCGTTGGAATTCGCTTTCCTTCCAACTCCCCAAAGCAAAGAAGTTTTCACGGGGATGTGCTGACTCAAAATATTTTCCAACCAATCAAAAATCGTGTCAAGCCTTACACAATGTCACGCTGCCAAACACTCACATACGTATATTTACATACAGTGCCGCCAAAAAGAAAGTCTGCTCTTATTATTTTTTCAAAAGACACAAATTTTATCTAAATTGAATGTAACTGTTTAAACAAGCTATACCTCATTTGATTCGTCTTTTATTCCTCTATAATTTTACCTGTTCATATTTCACTTTTAATTGAAATATCCTAGTGTTCACGTCACTTTTTAAACAAATATCTTTAAATCGATAAGGCAAAAAGAAACTCCGCACAATAAAAATTTGGTATTTAATGTAAATTTAGAACATTAATTAAACACAAATACAACAGGAACACAATGAACTAGTTAATATTTAGTAGTATAGCCTTTCTGCAATTTGACAGCCTGCAAATTTTGGCGCATCCTCTTGTTCTTCCAAATTTAACGTTTATCACTTCGTAGGTGTTGCATGATGTAATGCCATATGTTTTCGATAGGATTGGGGTCTTGAGACTGTGCAGGCCAATCCAAACACGGAACATCATGCTCTCACATTGCCAGCTGCGTGAAGATGGAATTATCATCCAAATCCAGGTCAAAGTAGGGTAGAAAATGCTCAGTCAACATATTAATGTACTTGGTCAAATTAATTCGACCTTGCAAGCAACTTATAGGCCCTGGACTACCCACCCATCTATACAATCCACAGTTCCAGTAAAATTATGACCCACTCTAATTGTTTTATATTTATATCCAGCTCTAAATTGTTTTAACATTTTTTTTCCAATAGGTTTAAATGCGGTCTTTTCACTTTTTTATTCTTCTTTTTTTAGAGAACGCAACATTATATATATATATATATATATATATATATATATATATATTGAAGAGCTCCCTTCCCCCCCCCTTTTCCCCTTTCTTTAGCGGCGATGGGTTTAGGGTCGTCTGAGGAAGTCTCATGGACTGAAACAGACGGTTGTTTGTAGCGACCATATGTAACTGTTAACCCTAAAATAAAAAAAAATATTTTGCTCTTGTTATTGAGCACTATTTAATAATCTCGTCGTATTCATTAGTCCCGACTTTTGAACATCTCAAACCTGGATATATATATATATATATATATATATATATATATATATATATATATATATATATATAAAATTAAATAAAAATGGATTATTTAATTTTCACCAGACTATCCCTTCACGTGTAATCACCTTTTTCTTCACCATATTCCCTCTGCTTCACTTTTTGTTATCAAGTAAGATCTTTGACTTACTTGTTGTGTCATCAAATACTTTTGCATGCAAAATCCGATCCCGCATTTTGCTAATTCCTACCCTCTGATGAGAACGAAAGTATTTCTTCGAAACTCCGCGGATTAAGGACTATCCACTTATCTAGTGTTTCCTTTTCAGATTAAATATGTTTTACTCTTTTTCAAAGTGTTTTTAAAATGTTTTATCAACTGTTTGCTAGTATATATATATATATATATATATATATATATATATATATATATATATATATATATATATATATATAGTCATCCACATACAGTACTGTCTCATTGTATCACAATTCATCAGTGCAGTTATACTAGCACCTCTCTCTAGCCGAACCTAGAACCATCGCGTCGATAGTACCCGAAAATTACCCAAACAAATATCCTGTTCAAACAAATATTCGTCCAGAACTTTTATAGTGCCTAATCCGCTTGTCTTTGTTTACAAACAAACAGCATTTACAGCGAATTAAGTAGCGGGTGAGATCATGTACGACAGAGCTCTACCCAAAAAGGGGGCTTAAAATATATGTAGTCATCAACATACAGTACTGTTTTGTTGTATCACAATTCATCAGTGCGGCTAGACTATATATATATATATATATATATATATATATATATATATATATATAAAGAGTGTGTGAGAGAGAGAGAGAGGGGGAGAGAGACAGAGAGAGAGAAAGAGAGCGAGAGAGAGATACTAGCAATAATACTCGGCCTTGCTCGAGGGTAGCTTTATTGCTTTTTATGCTTATTTTCATTTGTACCTTTGGTAATTTTAATATTTTCATGTTTTGTAATCCTAAAATTATTTCAGTAAATTCACACCTTACTGATAAACGTAGCCCCCACACAGTAGATGCAACGTGCCAGCAACAATCCAATTTCTTAGAATTTGTCCCTTAGCAGCTATTGTTCCAACTCTACTTTGGCGAGGTTTTGGGGACATGATTTCTTGAAATTGTATGCGAAACAAACCACAAGATCAACATCTGTTCGTTGTAAGAATTTATGTAGTTGTCGTTGTATAGTTCTACAACTGTGTTGAAAAATTCCTTATCTTATGTTGCCGGGCATACTACTTGTGTTTGGCTGTTGGGGAGCATATGTTTTGTTAAACCGACATATAAGAAACCTCTGAATCACATTTTCAATAAATATGTGTGTGGACTATTTTGCAATTTCTTCAGGATCAGTTGCTTGTCAGTGATAAGGTTTAATTTAAGTACCGTAATATTCCAGTTTTATATTGAAAAAATATTAGATATTTTAAAAATATGAACGCGTAAATTTTCCTATTTTATATATAAACTTCTTCCCAGTAAACCATCAAAATAAATATTAAAAAATTTACGTGCGAGGTTTTAACCGAAAGACCACGTCCTGAAAAAAAAAAAAAAAAAAAAAACATAAATTTTCGAAGCTGATAAAATTCTTTGCAGTTAATGAATAAAAAATTAAGAGATTTACGTGCTGAGTTTGAACCTACAGACCACGCCAAAAAAGTAAAAACAAACAAAAAACACTAACAACTTACCCACCGTAGAAATTTTACTGCCCGTTGATCTATCGTTGTTTCTAAGCGACGACATGGAAAAAATGGCTTTACCGGATATATATAAATTAAAATAACGGTTTCGATTATTAATTATCGGAATTTATCGGGGGTATTCTGAGACAAAATTTGACTATGATCACTCCCAGACTTATTCACTAAAATTCTGTAAATTTTAAAGAAAATCTGTTCAGTCGTTTCGGAGTCTATGAGGAACGAACTCACACACAGACAAAGTTGCATTTATATATTTGTAGAGATAGAGATGCTCATTCAAAACGTGCGTATGAATTTAATTTTTTTCTCCATTATCGTCTTTTCAATAAAAAGTAAAAGTAAATGCCCCAGCTGAGGATCGAACTCACGACCTTCAGATAACTCAGTTACATGATTATGAGACTGACGTGCTGCCAACTGCGCCAGCGAGGTACATGCGATAAAATCCATAAAACAACGCATTGATTCATATTCTTCGGTAATACCGTTTAAACTTGATTATTCGTTCGCAAATGATGTATACTCATGCAAAACCACACACATATGCCACTCCCCATATGCCGCTCCCCATATGCCGCTCCCCATGTGGGGGTACCAAATTGATTAAAGGGAAAATTATTCCCAACTCACATTTAGGTAAAAATGCACTTTCGTAAATAATTGAATAAAACGTATCGCAAAAACAAAAACAAATAACATCTAAGTAAATCGCGATATATTCAAACAGTCGTGCGAGATGGACGAGCCGGTTAAGAGCTTAGGCTTCTAACTGTGGGGTCCTGATTTCGAATCGCGTTAGTTTCAGCCACTCTGAGTAGTCGTAAACGCCGAAACACGTGTCATTGGATAATTATATTTTTAAAAAAAAACTTATTATATATATATATATATATATATATATATATATATATATATATATATATATATATATATATATATATATATATATATATATATAAAGTAAAGGTTGTCTGGTTCCAACGAGAGACGAAAATGTACATTTAAAAGAATATAACCGGCAACAATTATAGGTTTTTGAGACATTTATCATTTCTTAATATTTTTTAAATATTTTCATAACGCGTTTCGAGCCTTGTTTTAGCTCTCTTTTGATAGTTTTTAGTTAAAAGTTTTTTGTTTATAGTTTTTTTGTTAATAGTTTACAGAATTTCCCTTTGGAAAACATTTTTGTTTTGCTGGTACGAATCTGTTTTTGAAGGGAATGCTAGTATGAGATTTTCTGCCTCCAGTGGCTCAGGTTAGATTTTCAAGTTGTCAATGTTAAGTTAATTTATTGGGTGTGAGGTCTATTTGGTGAATATTTGTATGAGTGTTTCGTTTGTGATGTGTGCGTGTGTGTGTCAATGCATGTGTGTCAGTGCGTGCGTATGTGTAAGGTCTGAGATAGAGAGAAGGCTTAGTTAGGTATAAGGTCGGTCTCCAATATAAACATACACACACATACATATACATACATACATGCACATATATAAGTAAAATAGAAAATAAATGATAAATATATAAAAAATAGAAGTATACACGTACATATACACACACGCGCACGCACACACCCACGCAAACACATGTACATACATACATATACATGCAGCTACAAACCTACATACATATCTTATCTGGGCTGACGTTATCCGCCTGAAAGTCAGGGTCCCGAACCTTGTATTAACCACTAAGGAGGCTGTCCTATCAGCAGGTACAAAGTACTGGGGCTGCTGTATTGCCATTTGGTGAATGGATTCTGGACTATGTAGTAGTTTCTGGTGGGGCCTCTCGATGCAATATTAGTGGGTAACTGTTACGGCTTTACCTTATCATGTTCTACAAAAAGAATTTCTTCGTTTCTTTTTTCTCTCTTAGTTTCCCTCTCTGTCCTGCTCTAAGCAAGTCTGACAACCTAGTCCGCAAATTCCAAAACTCCATTATGACAAGTTTTAAAAAAAAATACACGATTAAACCCGGATCTCCAATTTCCAACGTAGATCCCCCACTACCATGTCTCCTTCACCAACATCAGGGGTCTACGTTCTAACCTTCCAGGGGTTGAAACCCAATTACAGGAGACTAAACCAGATCTATTATTTCTAAGCGAAACTGGCATTGGACAGATTATTTCCCTAGATGAGTTCGTAATTAAAGGATACTCTAACTTAACTTCCAAATCTGACTCCCAAGATCGCTATGGGCATGGAATATGTGCCTATATGGCTTTCTATGTGGTAGGGACATCTCCAGAGAAACTCCTAACTTATCCTGTATGTGCTTCTAGGTTGCACTTGCTCAAACTACTGCATTTATATTTACTCTCTATCGACCCACAACAGCGGAGTTACTATCTTTAAAATCATGTCTGAGAAAACTGACCTATCTGCATATCCTTCAGCTAATATTCATGTCTGTGGAGACTTCAATGTTCACAATGTGGAATGGTTGACCCAATCACACAAGAACGATGATGAGGGGAGGTTCTGTCATGATTTCTCCATTGCTTATAACCTCACTCAGATTGTTCCCGAACCCATCCGTGTGCCCGACAATGAAAGCCAGTATGCGAATCTCCTAAACCTTTTTCTCACAACTTGCCCTGAACTTTGTTCAGTTTCTGTTCTGTCTCCTCTTGGATCTTCAAACCACTCTGTTGTATCAATTAAGATAAAAATGACATGTAATAAGCCCTCAGACGTACCTCTCCATCGTACAGTATATCGATACTCTATGACTGACTGGGATAGCTTCCATACATTTATAGCGGATCTACCTCTGCGTTCCATGTTTAAAAAGGATGTGTCCTCTATAGTATCAGACCTCACGGACTGGTTAATTGTAGGTATAGACCGTTCATACCTTCGAAAAGTTCTAGCAAAAACCTTACAGCCAGCCATAGTTCTCTCCAGAATGTACTGCTGCCATTGCGCACAGAAATCACTTTTTCCATTGTTTCCAACGTAACAGATGTATGGTAACTAAAGCCGCTTTCAGGACGCAAGCATTGTAAGAAAGTAATAAATAACGCAACAGAGTTGTATGCTCACTCCGTCAAATCCAAAGTAGCTGAGCAGCGGCTTGGTTCCCACCAGTTTTGGCAAATAGCAAACAGAATCCTGAACAGGAACGTGTGCTCTATCCCAACTAAACCTTGATTCCAGTAAAGCAACCGGCCCTGACGGTATTCCAATTATAGTACTCAAAAACGTCAACCAGAACTAGCGCCCACACAAAACTGTTTAAACGTTGTCTTAGGGAGAATTGCTTCCCATCACCCTGGAAAATCTCATCAGTATGCCCTGTATTTTAGAATTTAGGTGATCACTCATCCTTCTCTCAGTACAGGCCAATAAGTCTCCTGTGAGTAAGTTGCTGGAATCTGTGTCAAATACAGAAGTAATCAACCATCTCAACAAAAATAAACTTCTTAGTGACATGCAATATGGTTTTCGTTCTGCTAGATATACAGCAGATGTGCTTACAGTTATATCTCATAGGATTAGCGAATCTCTCGACGGAGGCAACATTTCCAGGGCAATTGTTCTTGACAGATCTAAGGCCTTTGATAGGGTATGGCATAAGAGCCTACTTCACAAGATCTCCAGCTATGATATAGCTGGAAATGTCTTCTCAATTATTAAATCATTTCTCTCTGATAGGTTCATAAGAGTAGTAGTTGATGGGCAAAAATCAGAAGCTCACAGTATTAATGCTGGAGTCCCTCAGGGGTCCATCTTGGGGCCAACTCTTTTCTTGATCTACATTAATGATCTTCCAAATCACATCCTTACATCATTCGTAGACATTTATGCTGATGACACTACCATCTATGGTAGCACATCTAAGACTGTACACGACCAAGTTCTCTCTGATTCTCTCTCCTCTGATCTTGAGCACGTGGTACAATCGGGAAAGGGGTGGCTGGTTACTTTTAATGCATCTAAAACCAAGCTTCTATCTTTACATCATCAACGCTCTGATCCCCCTCTGGCATCAATTGAAATGAATGGCGCTCGTCTTGAGGACGCCTCATGTTTTGACAAGCTTTTGGGCTTGACCATTACTCCTGATCTTAAATGGAACACGTACATCAAACCTGTTGCCAAGGCCGCTGGAAAAATGGTGGGATCCTTCTATCGATCCAGTAGATATCTCACTGCTGATGCAAATCTCTATCCATATAAGAGCCAGGTACGACCATGGATGGAGTACTGTTGCCGCATTTGGACAAGAGCTGCTAGAAAGGACTTGTCCTGCTTTGATAGAGTTCAAAATAGACTTCGTAGCCTCGTAGGAGATGTCCTTTTCTCTTCCCTGCAACCTCTATCTCACAGAAGAGATGTTGCGATCTTGTCTCTACTTTATCGTTATTTTCATGGCAAGTGCTCGGCTGAGCTTCAATCTATGGTCCCTCCTCGCCACACTTTCACAGGGAACACTCGTCTTGCTGAAAACACTATCAATAATCCCCCCATCCTTTATCTGTGCCTAAACCTAAACGTAGATTCCATGAACAAAGCTTTTCTTCCATTTTCTCTGTTTCCAGCTGACTACAATATGGTTTTCTTCAAGTCCAACATAAACAAGTTCTTGATGAACCGTTCCACTTAAGTTAAGAAATTTACCGAAATTCTATTACTAACGGTTACTATATTGTCCAATTGACTACTGTACACTCTTAACCCTTATCCTCGAGTGGTCTCTGGGCCTTGATAAGTGGTTATGCCTATGTAAAAAATATATATACATACACACATATACATATATGTGCATATATATATACATATATAGATACACACATATAAGTAAAATGGAAAATGAATATTAAATATATAAAATAGGAATACACACGCACATACACACATTTCTTTACACATGCGGCGTGTGTACACGCCCGTGCGCGCCTGTATGTTCAAGAGGGAAAGAAAGAGGTAGAGACAGAAGGCTTAGTTAGGTACAAGGTCGGTCCCCAATATAAACATATATATATATATATATATATATATATATATATATATATATATATATATATGTGTGTGTGTGTACACATACACATACGCATACATACATATGTACACCTGCACATATACAAGTAAAATGGAGAATAAATGATAAATATATAAAAATAGGAGTATACACATACATATACACATACACACATACATATACGCATGCACCTATATGCACATTTATACATATATATATGCACACACACACACACACACACACACACGCGCGCGCACACACGGTCACACATATATACATATACATTGATTAAAATTGCCTTAGTCTAGAGAGTTTCTTTCATTGAATGTGGAATAATGCATTTTGCTTAGTGGGGAATCAGTATTGGATGTGGATGTGCGCGCCTGTATGTGCGTGCGTGTGACTCATCGTGCTTGTCCTGATTCTGTGCGTGGGTGTTCACACTTGCATCAGCATGTGTGCGCGTAAGTGTAGTTTGTGTTTTGCTTATTTATTTGTGTTGTAATCAGGATTTGTTTAATGAGGGATTGAATTTTGTTATGAAGTTTTTTTACATGGGTGTATGTACAGTGAAACATGCAGGTGTCTATTATTATGTTGGGTCGATGCAAGGCTATTCTATTACTGGGTTCATTGCAGCATAATCACGCTTTAAACAAGAAAAAATACTTAAATTTATTTCAAATAAACCGCGCCAGAGACTTCTTAATTCAGCGCGTATCGCAAATTCAAGCACAATTAAACAACGCGCAGGTTTTTATAATGTAGCGCCATTAATAAGTAAACTTTTATTAAAAGAGCATAATTTAATTGTAGACACAGATTAATCTCCTCACACCATAGAAACACCTCCTGTAGTAATTATACATATAATCGCAATCGATAAATGACACAGCAAAAACACACTCATTTCATTTGTTACACACCTATATTTGTAATTTTAACAGGCATATTATTTCCAGAAAGAATATTAACTGCGTTCATATCTTTTAAAAAAATATTAATGACTATATGACGTTATTAAAAATCTCCTCCTTTTTTGAATTTCCAACGTCTTTTTCCGTTTCTGAAATAGAACATCGTCACACTTTGCACATGAAACATTTGCAAATATTTGTACTGGTGTTCATGTTTCCTTAATATCATCCAGAGGAAGTCTCGAAACAAAGACGAAATGTTGATGAACACGTAACTCGGTTTGTTCCTTTTTATTTCTCTATTTTGTCGGAATACTATTTCCATTATTCTCATCATATTTTTTTTTTCACCCCAAACAAGGCACATTGCCACTTTGGTGTAGGGGGCTACTATCAGGGGCCACAACTACTGGGGTACTATGTAGGGATTATGGCAGCAAGATGTCGGTTCACGTTACACTTAAACTTCTGCACGTCAGTACAGTTGAGGAATGGAATTAAAGTCTAGCGGTTCTGGGGAAGAAACTACTGGAGTAGAAAGATCTTTTACATCTAGGGATCTCTAGAGTGTGTGGGGTGGGATTTAGTAGCCTGTCGGGTTTGTCGAGGGTGTTCAGGTCGTGAGGGCACAAGTGCTTGCAGTTCGTCAGAGCATTCACCATTGATATATATATATATATATATATATATATATATATATATGTGTATGTATATATATATATATATATATATATATATATATATATATATATATATCGTATAACCCCCGGATATGGTGGCCCTAGAATACTTTTTTTTTTTCAGGTTACGATGTGGAATACGATGTTTTTCTGGTCCCTGGTTACGGTGTTATTTATAAAGTTATTTGATTATATACATGTATATTATATACTGTAATGTATTTTGTTGCTAATTTTTAATGCTGTATCTCGGGGTTCTACTATATATATATATATATATATATATATATATATATATATATATATATATATATATATATATATATATATATATATATATCCGTTTCATTTTCTTCCTTCGCTAAAACAATAACTTTTTATACACCAATCCATATTATTATTAGTTCTTGGCTATACACAAAAACATTACGTTGGTCAATATGGTCTCTATCATAGCCATGGATCACGCCATTAAGTATTCTCGTGTCAGGTTGTCCTGACTAATCCTCGTATAGAATTATTTTAGATACTCAAAGAGAGCGTCTTGTAAGTATTCAAATGCTCTCTTCGTAATTTGTGTGTGAGTGCGTTCACCAGCAGCGTAGGTGCGTGTCTGTATAATTAGATATTTAATTTCTCTTCTTGTTTGTGTGTGAGTGATTTTGTGTGTGGTAGAGAGTGCGTCCCTGTTTGTGTGTGTGTGTGTGTGTGTGTGTGTGTGTGTGTGTGTGTGTGTGTGTGTGTGTGTGTGTGTGTGTGAGAGAGAGAGAGAGAGAGAGAGAGAGAGAGGTGGGGAGGGGGAGCCGGCGAATGCGTTTGTGTGTGCATGATTATACGTTTGGTGTCTCACGAATACACTGCCGCAGATATTATTAGGACGTGGTGCTACCTAAGAAATATGCATACTCATTCATTGATAGACTTTTACACTTTACTTTACTGTTTCCTTGTTAAACCAGTTACGTCCCGCACGAAACCAGTTTTGTTATAAACAATATAATCGAGATGAATGATTCCACAAAACAACATACACACAAAAAAAATATAAAAACAAATAATCAAACAAACAAACAACAAACATCGTTAAAAAAAAAAGAAGGTAGGTCCGTTATATGTGGCGTGGGTGGCCTAACCTCTTCTCACGAAACTCAAATTAGGTGAACACTTCTAAGTTTGACTCTTTTGCCGGCCGCCATCTTGGATTTCGTCGAGCCTAGATGTGCATTCAAGCGAGAAGCATCCAATGCTTTACTGGATTTGTTGATTTTATTTTTAAACGACAACTCGTATCTCTGTAAAAGACGCCAATCGATCGATCGGTACTTGGACTTATGGCAATGAGCATAGTGTCGTATCTGTTCTGATACTGACTGTACTGACCTCGATCAGTGAAAAAGAAATCCTTCTAGACTAGGTGCAATTTTTATTTTTGCTCTAATACAAAATGCTCCTTTTTAAGAGCTGGATTTTCTCCCCGTATCTAAACCTTGTGCCTATCTCTACCCTCCCGGGGTGGCATGTAAAGAATACAAGCGATTGTCCTTGGTCTCTGGGATAGGAGCAAAGCATAGTACCTGTTTTGATACTATACTTTATCTTTTCTGTCCTCGATCAGTGTGTGTGTGTGTGTGTGTGTGAGAGAAAGAGAGAGAGAAAGAGAAAGAGAGAGAGAGAGAGAGAGAGAGACCATTCTAGACTGAGTCAGTTTTTATTTTTCTCCCAATCCAGTTCCATTTTGTGAGAAGCTCTATTTTTCTCACATTAAAAATCGACGTTGTGTCTAACTTTGCCCTCGTGGGTAGGCAAGCAAATATTGATTCGATCGTTTCGTTGGATGGTCAATTGATCTTTCATATGGCATTTTTATCGTTAAATGGTCAGCAGTTCTCACTTAAGTCTGAAGACCGACTTTTCATCGGTCTACGGTACCCAATTCTTGACATATAAATAATCAGTTAAATGGCGTCATTCCTAGAAAAAAAAAAATTTTTAAGTCATGTTTTAGTTCAAACAATGCAACAAACAACTGTCAGTTATGCCAAGTTTCAGTTATGGCACGTAAAAACATTTAAATGAAAACTATTCAGGAAAATATATTCGCCATCTTTATAAACAAATCGGAAGAATGGCTAGCTAAGGGAAATCGATAACTCCAGTTCACAGGTCTCTAGTTTAAGAGCACGGACTATTTTTAAAATCATGTCTTACTGGTATATAGGTATTTATGAAAGCTGATAGCAACGCAGAAAAAAGAAATGGCGAAAGAAAGTATGAAGAAAAACAATCGAAAACAAAATTTGGTAACAACTCTTCAGAAAATTTGTGTAATTTTCAAAGAAATTTCACACAACAAATCAGTAAATATGGGATTTACTGTTAAATATAAATTTAAGAAATATCTGGGATGGTATAATATCTTTGGTAATTTCGTGCTCGAAACATCCTCTGCCCCCCCCCCAAAAAAAAAATGAAAAAGATGAAGCCGTCAAACAGGTGAAGGAGTTAGGATAGGTACTCCTTCAAAATGAGTTGACGCTGGTCGTCTCTATTTCAATGTTTCACGTGTATGATGTTTTTTAATCTCATTTCGTTTCACTAAATACATCCGGTATTTTAAGAAAACAATTTATTGTCCTCTTATGTTTAAGCTATATAATACTAGCTGGGAAACCCGACGTGGCCCGGGATTGAATGATGATCAACGAATATTTCACACTCCTATATTTTTATTGTCATCGAAATCCGTGAAATCGCCCCGGGGGAAGCTTCACATGCCTCCATGCAGTAACTTAGTCCAAAATCTATATATCTATAAAAGTGTGTGTGTGTGTGTGTGTACATTTCCCTACACAATAACTCTCTCAATTTTAAGTCTACAGACTCGAAATTTGATATACAGGGTATTGAGATTTGAGAAATTCTTTGTAATCCGTTTTCGGCCAGAAATTTGGCGATTAAAGGGTCAAAGTTCAACGGTTTGACCTTTTGAGAACTCTACCAAACTCCTCCGACAATTTGGGGTCTAAACACTTTAAATTTTAGATATAGGTTCCTTGGACATGGATCTAACTTAATAACTTGATTTGAGCCCAAAACAACAGATGTTAAGGGGTCATAATAGGGGTCAAAGTTTTTAAAAAATTGACGGCTTCGGTCTTTACCAAATTACTCAGACAATTTCTGGTCTAAACATTTGAAATTTTACATAAAGGGTATTCAGAGATAGGACAAGCTTTTTAATCGGTTCGGGTCAAAAATTTGAGTTACCAATATATAAATGCATGTATGTATGTATGTTTGCATGTCTGCCTAAAACTTTCAACAGAGGCGACGGATTTTTACAAGATCAATATCGTTTTGAAGTTCGACCTTTCAGATGACAAATATCGAAAACTTGGTTAAAAACATTAATATCTTCACCTTTAACTGGGCATTTTTTACAGGGGAGTCGCTTTTTTCGCCGATATTTTCGAAAGTCATCCTCTCCTTTCGATTTAAACCTACGTCACTTCCGGTTTGGCGGTGGTCGTAACAGCAAAGACATCAGGTTTTCCCCCGTTATTTTCCTCCTTTGCGGTACGGGGTTGAGCCTGCCTTCCTACTACCACATTTTTTTTTTTGCTCAACATACACCTCCAAACACCCAGGCTACGCCGGGCTGAAATGCTAGTATATGTTATTCTGCATTGCACTTTAGAGAACTTACTGTTCCTTTTATAAAATCATTTTATATAAAATTCTTTCCATTTAACGAAAAAAAACATTAATAAATTTACGTGCTGGGTTTGAACCTACAAACTACGTCATGCAAAAAAAAAGAAAGAAAAACACGTAACTTTTCAAGTTTTGTAAAATTTTTGCAGTTAATGAAAAAAACTTAAGAAATTTACGTGCGATGTTTGAACCTATAGACCACGTCATGCAAAAAATAAAAATATAAAACACGTTATCATCTTACCCACAGTAGAATTTTCATGGCCCGTTGTTCTATCATTGTTGCTAAGCGACGATATGGAAAAATGGCTTTAAAATAACGGTTTCGATTATCGATTATCGGTAATTATTAGGGGGTATTCTGAGACAAAACTTAAGTAAGATCACTCCCAGACTTATACACTACAGTTCTGTAAATTTTAAAGAAAATCCGTTGAGCCGTTTCGGAGTCTATAATGAACAAACTCACACACACATAGTTGCATTTTTATAAGTGTAGAGATAGAGATCATACTTGTTTCTTCCTTTGTGAACCCTCAGTGATCCCTAATGGGGATCTTTTTTTATCACATACGAGTCAAACCTTGGTCACGGACCCCAATGTGACCTGTGCTCGTTCCTCAGTTGGTCAGAATCACTTCGTCTTTGAGTTGATAAGTCGCTGTTTCGTCGGTCTGTCATACTGGAAATGAATCAATTTCATGCACATAGAAGAAAGACAGACTTAGATATATCTATTCTACCTAATTAATTCATGTACAGAATATAACTTATAAACAATTGTTCGGATATTGATTTTGACAAAACTCGACCGAGTCCCAATTAGATTTAATTACTCTTAGTTTTGCGCTGTTGATGGTCGGGAAGAGAGGGGTGGCGACGACTCTTCAATTAGTATTAGATTTCTTTGGAGGTCAGGCGCGAACAAACACTCCATAATTTTATTATACCATATTTCTTCAAACTGAAACATAATTATCAAAGTATACTTACGCAGATAGATATGAAAAGTCTTTATTAAAGTTTGTGCATATTTCCATTCTATGGAGGCCAGGCGCGGACGCAGACCCCACAATTTTATTATACCATACCTATTTAAGTTAAAACATACTTATCAAAGTATTATTATGTACATCTATATCAAGAACACTTGTAAACGTTTTTTTTTTTAATTTTGAATTTTTTTTTATTTCCATACTTTGTGGACCAGGCGCGAACGCAGGCCCCACAATTTTAATGAACCACCGTTCTATCAGATCAAACATACCCATTCCTATGTCTCGATACATCTTCTATCATTATATGTAATCATTTTTTTTTTAAATAGTCAACCATATAGGAGCCTATGACCAGACACACACACACACACACTTTCAGCTTTATATTATATATATATATATATATATGGAAATGTTTTTCTTTATTGCAAATGTAAGTTAATCTTCGCATCACAGTTATAGTAACAATGATTATATTGTATGAACGTATGCCATTTATATATAATATAGGTAATATTATATGAACGAGCCGATTAAATGAGATACACGCAGAGTCCAGTGAACCTATTGAAATGTCAAATGAGGCGTTTTCGTTATTTTTGGAAAAGCGTTGTTTATATATATATAAAACACTTTGATAAGTTTAAGGCTCTAAATATTTCTTCCTTTCTAAGTCTACCGTTTCACACTTAATGTCTCTTTCCTTGCTTTCAGAGTTTTTTTTTTCTTTTACTTCAAACAATTCAATAGTGTTTCAACAGCTGATCTCACCCAGCCGCTTGTTGAGGGGGGGGTAACACGGGTGTACGATAGCTCCGTTGAAAATGTTAATAAAAACAACACCCGCCCAATTTAGCTTATATCCGTGTGACACCCGCATTCAAAGAAACTAGTCTTCCAATCTAAGATCTCATCATATTCGTGTAGCGAACCGAGCCCCAATAGATAGCATGTCAATATTGATAACAAATATATAAATCTTGAGTAATCGTGTAGTATTGTTATAACAGCCGAAAAATCGAAAGATTATCTAAAAGGACGGCTTAACCATAACTTATTTACATTAGACTTGAAAACAACGATTTTATAGTCAGCTGGGAAGCAACCCCTTGGTTTTGTGTTCCATATACGCGCAGTTCTAGAAAATAAACTTTGATCACGGATTTTTTTTTTTTAGACACTGACAGAGAGCAAGAGAAATTATTGTAACTTGACGAGTATTTGTTGCGAAATGTTTTGCAAGGGAGGGGGGAAATGATTGAAGCTTGATGACGAAATAGACTGGGAACGTTTCTTCAGTGCTTCTGTGTGAAAGATGAAGTAGAGGGTGGGGGCTAAAGGGTTCTCGCCAACTAGAATGTGAAGAGGATTTATATACAACAAATACATTTTACCAAAGGCAACAAAGTTTAATTTTCTACCGACCAGTATATTATTTGTTATATTTTTAAATTCTGAAACAATTAAAAAAAAAAAATTTAATGTTTTTTTAATTTTTTTATTTCAGTATAAGATTTCGTCGATATGTGTCTTTCAGGTTCAGTCAACATCAGCCCTGTCTGCTGTTTTATTCCGTATTTATTTATAATTGTGTCATGAGCACTATGTATTTTTCTGGCATTATTTAAGTCATTGATTAACAAACGTGTTTTTTACTATTTCTAAATCTTCAAATATATAATAAAAAAAAATATCATATATTTGTATATCGTCTAACAAGTACGAGATGATTTTAACTTATATTGCTCGATGATGTAGCCCAACCGACCATATTATATAAATAATATAACAAAATCTCCATCACCTTAACTCACTAATAAATAAAATATAAGCATCTTAATACATATGAATATTAAAAAGTTGCAGAATATAAAGAGAAAGATGAAGAATATATGTGACGTCTGAAAACACAATTCCTAAAGTAGTTAGCCTTAATAAATAGGCAAATGTAGTCACACATGAAAGGCTGCTACCATATAAATGTCAGTACTCCAGCAAATAGTTTTATTCCGTATGGGACCTTCAAAGTTAACCATAGAATTCACCCCCGTATATTTAACACGATGTGACTTTAATGTAAGTTAATATTATTATAACTTATGTACAATTCAAAAGAAAAAAACATTTTAGCGTAGGAAAATAGTGAAAACTAAAATCGTGTTTACATTATTGACAAACAACATTCCTATGTAGTAGTTTAATAAATTTAGGAAAAGTGATCAAATAATGGTTTGATTTTCATGAAATTTTCGGTGCTCATTCGGTGTTGGATGAATTTCAATAAAATATATTTTATTTTTTCCTCCTCAACCTATTTCATATTAGTGTTGCGTTGTTGAATGCATATACTAGCTTGCACTTTTCAATTGCTTGATAAAATCATATATACACCTGACAATTCTTTTGTCGTTATTCTCAAAATCATCACAGAGACGAATTTATCAGCACAAAAGTTTTATTTACAATTACATTTTTTGGCCATTGACAAAGCAAGAAAGACGTTAGTTATAGAAGTTGGTTGGTGTGTGGAAGGACGATGGAGATATTTCAAAGATGTCAATCACGCTCGCTGATGTCAGTCTGCTATCTCCTGTTATTCATGTTATCTATCTTATAAAGATATCAATCGACATTCCTAGAAATGTAAATATTAAGATATTACATTCTTCTTTTTTTACTTTGCATTGCGCAATTCATAACTCTTGATCTGGAATGTAAACAGTTCTTTGTTTTCGTGATAATTACAATTCCGATCATTTTATAGGACACAAGAATGTAGATCAAAATCCATCTGGAATGTGCGTGTGTGCTTACCTCTGTTTTCAAATGTGCGTCGCAACATTAGTAAATCTAATTAAAGTGAAAAATATCAACAAAAAAAAACAGAATTTTATTATTTACAAAAACCGCTTGAGCTCGATAAATATGTGCCCGCTTTGGGCTTGAAAGAGACCATGTCGTAGTAACCAGGGAAAAAGTCCCATACTGCTGTGTCCAACGGATCGGACATTCTGTTTGGTTTTATGTGTACAGACAAATCGAAGTAAAGTTTTTGCCGTGCTGATAGATATACGAGTTCTTGTTTTACAAGAGGGAACCAGAGATAGAAGCTCAGTTGAGCGCCTAAGATGAAAATAATGACGGAATAGCGAAATAATAACAATATCTCTTTAGTGGGAAAAGCACTGTAACTCGGATAATGAGAAACTATCTTCGTAGGTTTGAATCTTGTAGCGGTCTCAATCTTGTATTTGAAGATGCTATATATCCCAGCCCAGTGCGATAAATTTATGTAATATGCAATATTGTGTGTGTGTGTGTGTGTGTGTGTGTGTGTGTGTGTGTGTGTGTGTGTGTGTGTGTGTGTCATACAGTGTTTAAATCAGAATTTGATCGCTTGCTTTTTTTCAATGAAAATAATGAGAACTATTGAAATTTCACGAGACCTGCTCGCTCGTCATGTTACTCATAGCTTTGCTGAAGCGCTATGTTGATCATAATTAGAGTCTACTCAGTCCTGGGGGGAGGGACATCCACCCTCCTCCAGGCAGTACGTCTATTGTTTTTGGAGGTTTTTTTTTTCGCTTTTGAGTACACGATCTGAATCATATCTATCTATCTATCTGTCGCTCTCTCTCTCTCTCTCTCTCTCTCTCTATATATATATATATATATATATATATATATATATATATATATATATATATATATATATATATATATATAAGGTACGAGCAAAATGGTGGAATAAACGTAAAGAGGCATAGTTTTGAAAGCCGATTTATCATAATTCTTTTGTAGGTTTCCGACCACTTTTTGATTATACCTATTTACTATGCCTCCCCCCACGGGACAGAGTTAGACACCAGGGTCGTTTTTTAACGTGGAGAAAAGGTACAGAAATAAAAATTGTCTCAGTCGTGAAGGATTTCTCCTCCACTGAAAGAGAACAAGAAATAGAAGTGCAGCATCTGAAGAACAGATGGTATTTATTTGCTCCCCCACCGAGCAAATTAGGCACAAGGCCGATTTTTAATGTGAGGAGTGAAGGGGAAATGGGGACCAACTCCCCGGGGAGTAGGGGAGCTGGATAGTGACAATTGGTATGAAGGGTTGCCCCTACATTGACCAAGGTCTTATATGTGGGGTTGCCCCCACATATGGTCTTTGCTTGCAGTATCTGCCGGAACAGATACTACACTTTGATCTTGTTTATATATTTTATTGAGAAAGAAAAAATTGAACATAAAAAAACGTACAAAAAATTCAATTCAACAAAATTAGGCACAAGGCCCTACAAGAAGTTGGGAGGGGGAGGGTACAGTGTCTTTTTGACTATGTAACAGATGAGACTTTGAAGTCTTACTCTTGACTGGCAACATTTACCAAAATACCTCAATCACTCTGTGGATCCTAATCTAACTAATAACCCCAGCGTTCAATGTAAAATTTAACTATGTACAATTTGTATATTCATTTCTCTATGTTGTGTGTGCATTTTTTTTTTAATTTTTTTTTGTGCGTGTGTGTATGTGTGAGAAAATAAAGTTCGATTTCATTAGAAAGAGTTCTTGAATTAATTGGCATAAAATGTTCGTGGAGTGGGAAAAAACTAATGAAAATGTTCATTTCAAAAATAAGGAAAAAACTACACTTTGATCTTGACCAAAAGGCCAAGGAAGATATTTTTTATTGTATTTGAAAGATTAAAAACTAAAGTTAATTCATATCATGAAAATAATACTTGTACACGTGAAAAAACAAAAAGTTAAAATAAAAAATTGTTTTCACGGCTGACAATTTCAGCTAAATTTTGAATTCATTGTAAAAATCCTTGGAAAAATAAATATTAGTTTTCTACGGCTATTTTAAAAATAATAAGTAAACTCCTAAGGTATTGAATTTAAAAAAACACACCCTGTTTGTACAAAAAAATAGCTTAATTACCTCCAAAAAGCGAGAGATTTCGCCCTTCGCAGAATCGCAACAAATGAAAGTTTTGTAAACATGTATTATACGGAAGCCCACATTTTCATACAGTCGAAAAGCTGTCTGAAA
>NC_136513.1:51002155-51004655 GCF_053919585.1 Euprymna scolopes
GATGTCAGACATTTACCCGCTATCTCATATCGAAAAATCCTTTAAAGATAGTAACCGTCCCTTTAAGTGCAATTGTTTGAATCTTTCTTGCACTTGGTTCACTGAGGACATTTGCCAGGCAGTTTTTGAAAAACATTTTTCAGGAGTCCTGTTGCTCCTATAATTTTTTTCTGGATTAAAAAGATCAAAGTTTTAGGTAGAAGGAAAACAGTGAGCAACAAGAGAATTCCACAACATTACAATCTTGGACAGAAACTACTGGAATAGGGAGCTGTATTACTGTAGCACTATATCGTTAGTTTACCTTCAATTAAGGAATTTGCTCGAATAATTCTTCCTTAATAATTTTAAGAATTCAGGAGAATGTTTTCGTTAGTCAAATAATATTTCTTTAGAAATTATTAAAATTTCAGAGAATATTCGAAATGTAATCGCATAATTTTTCGTTAAAAACAACGAAAATTTCAGAGAACTCTTCAAAAGTTCACGTAATCATGTAACAATTGGCTTTTGCAAATCATAAAAAGATTCCAGAAAAGCACTGTAAGTCTATGTTTCAATAATTGTCTTCTCTACTTTTTTAAATTACAACAATTGAAGTAATTAATTAATTTAATTCTTAAAGCTTGGTAAAATTTTATTCTTAAAACTTGGTAAAATTTTATTCTTAAAACTTGATAAAAGTTTATTTTTAAAACTTGGTAAAATTTTATTTTTAAAACTTGGTAAAATTTTATTCTTAAAACTTGATAAAATTTTATTCTTAAAACTTGATAAAATTTTATTCTTAAAACTTGGTAAAATTTTATTCTTAAAACTTGGTAAAATTTTATTCTTAAGACTTGGTAAAATTTTATTCTTAAAACTTGATAAAATTTTATTCTTAAAACTTGGTAAAATTTTATTCTTAAAACTTGATAAAATTTTATTCTTAAAACTTGGTAAAATTTTATTCTTAAAACTTGGTAAAATTTTATTCTTAAAACTTGGTAAAATTTTATTCTTAAAACTTGATAAAAACTTGGTAAAAAAAAATTGATTTGTTTTTTATCGTAGTTGTAATGTTAAAATTCAGTAGGCTTAGCTGTCAATCATATTTTTTTAAAACAATAACGCACATGGGCATATGAGTTGAGGTGACCCGCCATTTTGTGATGACATCGGTCTGTCCCTCTTTTCTTTCTCTCTCTCTCTCTCTCTCTCTCTCTCTCTCTCTCTCTCTCTCTCTTCCATTTCTTTACCCTTTAAAAGTCTGAGGATGAGAGAGAATGACTTTTAAAATTGTCGAAGATTTCTTTTTGTTATTACGCAATGTGTAATGTTATAGTGGGAAGTTAGTGAAGGCCTCGCTTCCCCCCTCGCCTTCTCTTCTCTTACCTTTTGGTGCTTGTATAATTAAACCCCCATGGCGGATTGCAAGAGAGCATATAATAACGAATTAACTTGGATTTTAAAAAAATCTTTTTATCAAGTTTAAAGAACAAAATTGCTTCGTTAAATTATTGAAGGGATGTCTTCAATTGTTGTAATTAAAAAAAGAAGACAATTATTCAAACATTGCACTTGGAGTGCTTTTCTGGAACCTTTTAATAAGTTGCAAGAAAAAAAATTGTTAACACCCTATTTCATTGATTTAATGTATATCCAGGTTTCTGAATCGTTTATTTGGTGAAAAAAAATTTTTTCCCCTAATCAGGTATTCTAACTCATGAAAGCTGAGTGCCCTTTTTAAATTAATCTCTGAATAATATTGTAATTTTAAAAAAAACTTAACAATTAATAAATATTCCGTGGTTGATGGTTTCTATCGGTCGTTCGGCGGCGGACTCCTTGCTCTAACAGAATCAAATCGGATTAGGACCTCTGAAGACCAAAGTTCAACTAAATCCATATATGTCGGCGTGATGAGTTCACATAACCCCGATTTATTAAAATAAACTAAACTGGTTGCTGAAGGGAGCAATAAATTCAGTAGTAGTAGATGTTTTTGAAGTGTTTTTTTTTTGTTTGTTCTTTTTGTCTATTACGAGAGTAAATTGATGTAGTTGTCGGCGTGAACATCAAAATCGAGATGAAGTTCATTGTAATAAACCAACTGATAAGTTGATGCAGAATAAATCGAAATATGTATAGGTCGGCGTGATGAAATCACGTAAACTTCGTCTTGGTTAAAATACATTATACTGGTTGCTGAAGAGAGCGTAAATTCAGTGACTGAATTCATGAGGACCTGTAATGGTAAGCTATGTTATGCTAGGAGGTTGAAATTACTCCGTCATTTTTTATCTGCCTGGATGAAGGACGAGGATGATTACCCTCCCTGATATTTGAAGCAGTGTACCAGCCGACCAGAGGCCTGGCGGAAAAAATAAATTGCTTCACTGAGTTCCTGACGAAACGAAGAGCACGGGGACATTGATCACTGACGACCGGTTGACACAGCATCCACAAAAATTAAGGACTTCTGAAATTTATGAATGCTCATAATTTTCAGGGTCAT
>NC_136513.1:51009655-51019655 GCF_053919585.1 Euprymna scolopes
GATACGGGGTGGATGAACGTAAACTTTATAAAGTTTATTTAATTTTTTAGCAAAATCAATTTTATAAAATTTCTTTTTAACAATAATGGGCAAAGCACCTATTTTTATGTTTGAATGCTTTCATGTTTTTAAATAGTAACGGTGTTTTGATTGAAATGGCAGACGACAATCTGACTATGTTGGTGGATTTTCAAGTGTGTAGTGCTCCAGTTTCGAGCGGGATAAAAAAGTGTCTTCAAAAAGTGTGACCATCTTTTACTTTAAATCCCGCTCGAAACTGGAGCACTATACACTTGAAACCACCGGACTCACACGTAAATTCTCGTCTCTTCGCCATAACACCAAATTGAAGAAAAAGAAAAATAAATTCACGAACCGGACTTTCGACCCTTATCAGGCTATGTATTAGCGAAATATAGGACTTACAAAAAAAAAAAAAAAAAAAAAAGAAAAAAAAAACAGCAATAAACAATGATTTTATCATTGTGTTCGACACTTCAAAGTTTTCAAAAATTTCTCAATTAAATTTTGCTTTTAAAAAGTGTCTTCAAAAAGTGTGACCATCTTTTATATATATATATATATATATATATATATATATATATATATATATATATATATATATATATATATATATATATATATATATATATGCTTTTTGTGGCTGTACTTCATAAAACGTGAATATATTTTTGTTCCGGTTGCTATATCCTAAGTGCCTGTTCCTGTTATCGAACTAACGACCGACTCCGCCGGATATCTGTTACCGACAATCGGCTGGCCACAGTTTCCGGCTTGGAGAGCGCCTCTCGGAAAGAAAATACGCGCCAAGCGTTTCCCGCTTTACAAAAGCCGTTGCCCTGTAGGAAGGTTACACACTTGTTTGGCATCGTTTGTTTTCTAACCTACCAGCACGGTTATCCGGCGATGAATGGAGATGTAAAACTGAATAGAAGAAATTAAACAGTGTGTAACATCTTTATATTAAAACTTCTATATCTCCCCTGTTGTTTAAAGTTAGCAGAAGGAAAGGAGAAGAAGAAAGGGGTAAACAGATCAAACGAACAGAGGTCTTACCTCGTGTGTGTCGGGCGAGGTTGGGCGAAAGAGAGAGAGAAATCAAGATGGCGCCCATATTTTTAAAAAATGTGCTCTGGTCGAAGTCAGGCGAAATCACATGAAATCACGCGGGAGACACGTATAAAGGAGTTGACATGTTAGGTCGGCGACAGGCGAAGGTTGGTGTCAGTGGTGATCTCAACCCCGGTGGTTGTTGGCTTGCAAAGACGAATTCTTTTTTTTTTTATTTCTTTAATTTTGTTGTCCTAAACCAGGAACACTTTATCCCCCTCTGTTTATTTTTTCTTTTCCCTCTCTTTCCCACTTTTCTTTCTTTTTCCTCACCATTACTCTCTCCTTTGTTTTAATATGTTAAAAATAATCGATATTATATTTATGTTTGTCTGTCCACTCCAATTTTTCTCGGAAATTACTGAGCTGATATCGCAGAAATTTTTTTTATGGGCTTTTTTATGATAAAGTGCAATGAATTAAGTGTTATGGTATCCGTTTGATGCAGATCTAGTGATAAATACGGATTAATATGGATTAGTTACCATAATACCATATTAACTCTAGAAGTTTGGCATAACACACACATTCTAAATGACCGTGCTATAACTTTTGCTTGTTTTTATTTTTTACTAAAAATGTCAAGTAATACTGTAATACTCTAATCTTCCCACCAGTGCGGCCGCAACCGATATTGAACTCACTACATGAGTTTGTAGTGTAATTAAAATTTCGTCTGTAGCTTTTTTTTTTTTTTTTACATTTTCACCCCAAACAAGGCACATTGCCACTTTGGTGTAGGGGGCTACTGTCAGGGAAATAAGCTACTGGAGTACTATGTAGGGAGTTGGGCAGTAAGATGTCGGTTCACGTTACACTTGAACTTCAGCATGTCAGTACAGTTGGGGAACCAGGGAGCCGGAATGGAATTCCAAAGTCTAGTGGTTCTGGGGAAAAAAACTACTGGAGTAGAAAGCTCTCCTACAGTTAGGGATCTCCACTGTGTAGGGGTAGGATTTAGCTGCTTGTCGGGTTTGTCAAGGGTATTTACGTCGTGGGGGCACAAGTGCTTGCAGTTCGTCAGAGCATTCACCATTAAAATACTTATAGAACAAACAGAGAGACGCAACATTTCGTCGGTGGGACAGAGGCTGAAGCTTAGATGACAGTTCAAGACCTATCAGGTTGGCGGCTCTCTTTTGAACCTTGTCCAGGAGTGAGAGATTAGTAGCAGTTGCACCAGCCCAAATATGACAGCAATACTCCATACATGGGCGAATGGTGGCCTTATAGAGGTACAGGATACTTTCGGGCATTAGTAGCTTTCTAGCACGGTAGAGAATACTTGATGCTTTGCCAGGGCTATCAAGAGTATTTTTTTTATCGTGACGCCATCACTAGATGGGATGCCTACCATGGCTAAAGAGAGTCCCATCTACCCTCGAAAGAAAGATAAACCGCGCAAGCTTCTCAACCTGGTATTTTACCTCGCGGTACATACAGCGCCTAGACTTCCCAAATGGTCATCCATCTGGTACTGGCCAGGCTCAATGTTGCTTAACTTTGGTGATCTGGTGAGAACCGGTGTGTCAACGTGATTGTGCCGTATATAATCTTACATTTATTGCTCCTGGGCAACGCGAAGTAGAAAAAGCACAATGACACTTTAATGCCGGCTAATTCCGTTACTTGTACTCTAACACGCTTTCACAATAATATGAATAGAAATTATGTTGATAATGAAAATAGTCCAAATAGATTAAAATGTAATACCTTCATTTACATTTATTGCTCCCGGACAATTCCAAGTAGAACAAAAGATTGTAAGCCCCCACCCACTCATTTACAAAAAAAATTACAAAAAATAATACGGTAATGTTAATAAAACAATTTATTGTTCATTTACAACACCGAATAAAAAAAAGATCTGTTACTTCTCTCCCCCATTTACCAAATGTGATACTGTAATTATAGTAAGGTGGCCTCCACAGCACTGTTAAAAGTACAGTTTAAAGTAAATCATGAAAAGAAACGGTGTTGATTATGACATTTCGTTTGCTCCCGGACAACACCAAGTAAAACTCTGTAGTAGCAAGAGCAGCGTATATTCGTGGCTTGAGATTTTGAATGTCTTTGGTTTATAAGATCATTGGTCATTGTTTGTAAAAGTTAACTTCCTTTCTGGCTTGTCCAATCAGAGACTATCACGTGACAGAGCTCATTAAAAGGTTAAACCCACGGCAATTTCCCCCACACGTTTTTTTTTGTTTGTTTGTTTTTGTTTTTGTTTTTTTGTTTTTTCGGCTCTCGTACTGATTACAACTGCCAAACCACTTTGGTCCTGGTTTCGACTATAGGAGGAGATAAATAAACCAGCATGGTTAGCGCTGCAACAGGACTTCCAGAACATTCAATTGTTTTAATACATGAGGATTTTAATACTAATTAATGTGTATTATCCCGCTGTTTCTTTTTCTCCTCCCTACACCTCCCTCTCTCTCTCTCTCTCTCTCTCTCTCTCTCTCTCTCTCTCTCTCTTTCATTATGGTGTAGTATATATAATTTTAATGTATCTATACAATAAAAATTGTTTGTTTTGTTTTTTTTGTTGTTGTTGTTGTCGTTGTGAGATCTATTTAAGCTCAATGAAAATTGATTGCACTTTCAGAGCATATATTTCGTTTGTCTGCAATATTTACGCTCGAAATCGCATTTTCATCGGTTAAATTTGAAATAAACTTTCGTCAGTCTGTCAGTCGTAAGTTTGAAATAATATTTTCAATCCGCGACGCTTAGATTTCAAATAAAGTTCGTCAGTCTGTCATGCTAAGTTTGAAATAACAATTCCGATTAAGTTTTCAAGTTTTTCCCGATCGCTAAACGAACTTATCGATCTGACATATCTTTAAAAAAATCGATATGTTTTTTTGTATTTCGAAGATCAACGTAACTTGTGCCAATAAACATAAACATGTTTTCCTTTTTAGATTTTATGTAAGATATGAACATATGAGTCACTGCATGGAAAACTATTTTGTTTTTTTATTTGTTTTTATGGAAACCGTAAAATTATGTTATAAAAACGACGCAAGATGAAAAAAAAACTGTTACGTGTGTCAGCGACATCAGCTCTTCAGAATTCATAAAAAAATATTTACCGTCACAAATATTTGTTGTGGTTATGGTTATATATATATATATATATATATATATATATATATATATATATATATATATATATATATATATATATGTGTGTGTGTGTGTGTGTGTGTGTGTGTGTGTGTGTGTGTGTGTGTGTGGCAGCAAATAAAATGTAGAAGAATTAAGTGGGTCGGTATTTATCTCCCCCACTCCTTTACAGCAGGAAAATGTGACACAAAGGTCAGAAAGTGGGATTGAAGAGCCAGCACCACAGAGGAGGGGCACTCAGTTCTATCAAAAATGCCTGGGCAACCCTGTCGACATTCCCCAATAGAGGCGTCTCATGTGATTACCAATAAACTAACCCTTTCGCAAAGAAAAATGGTAAAGCCTGGGAGGGTGGACCTCCTAGAACTACACAGGACTAGCAACATAGTGCAGACAACAGGAAAGAAGACATTTCTTAAATGGCTCTGGCAACGGATGATTGCGCAGCGAATACCGATCCGTTGTGACGAATCGACATGTCGTGTCCTAATTCTCTCGTACTTCCTTTTATTGTATTGCAAACCTTTTCGTGGTTCCTCTCGTGAGCAACTGAATAGAAACATCAAGTTAAAAATTAGTAGCATGATGTGGATTTGTATGAATTATATTTTTAATCCGATTAATTTAATATTAAGATGTGACACAGGGTCGTTTTTGGTTCTACTTCTGTAAGCATACAAGCTTTTCGTACTTAAGCTGAAATAAGAATTAAAAGAAATTCTGGAAAATAGTAACAGATTCATATCATCCATATTGTTTGAATTCTTCAGATTTCTACTGTTCTCATCTTCATCATCATTTGCATCACATTTCAGTCAATGTAACCTCTGACCTTCTTTAGGTGTCGAACTCAGGAATGTCGAATGGCGCAGTGGATAGAGTACATGATAAAATTCAGTTGTAAAAATTATACACCTGGGGGTTGAGAGTTCAATCCTCAGTGCAGCGATCTAAAAATACAAAAGTACAATTGCGAATTAAGACTCCTACATGGCTGACGGAACGAGAGCATGCTACCTCTGTCGATTAAATAAAAGGTTTTGTTTGAAAGTCCGTGCAGACTGCCGAGTTCGATATAAAATATTCTCGAATTCGACAACATACACCTGAAGAAGGTCAGAGATAAACATACACTGAAAACGAACGAAAATGAGAATAGTAGTTTGAAGAATTCAAATAATCCAAAAAAAGTAATCCTTATCTCAAAAATTCAAACTCGTATTATTTATTAAATTATAATTCTCTCTCTCTCTCTCTCTCTCTCTCTCTCTCTCTCTCTCTCTCTCTATCTATCTATCTCTATCTATCTATCTATCTATCTACGAGGTGCCTTCAATAAGTTTTCCAGATTATTTTCGTATGTGCACGTTTAAAGATTGATACTATACACATGAAACTCTAGTCCCTTTGAAAGTAATCTTTTCGGGCTGCAATGCACGTGTGCCGTTTTAACAACTTCTGGAAGGCCCCATGGAAGTTCTCTTATGTGAGCGTATCAATGACCCTCGTTACAGCCTCTTTCATCCGCTCAATTGTTTCATAACGACAGCCTGTAAGGTTTTCCTTGAACTTAGGAAATAACCAAAAGTCACAGGAAGCAAGGCCTGGACTATAACTTGATGTCCATCTTGGTCAAATAGTCTGTGACAAGGATGGAGTTGGGACAAGCTTCGCGCAAATCTTCCGCAAATCTTCAGTTTCTCACAAGTACAGTTCCAACACTGACATCAAACTGTGCACTTATTGTCTTTGTAGACACGGTCTTTATCAATGAAATTCTTTATTTGGCCAATCAACTCTGGTGTTCTGACTTTTTTACTCCTCCCACACCTCTCATCATCCCTCACTGACTCCCTGCCTTCCTTCTCTTATGCAACTCAAAAACTGATGCTCAATTTCATGCAAGCTAGTCCAAAGGCAGTCTGGAGACTTCCATGGGGCTTTCCGGAAGTTGTTGGAACGGTACAACAATTGCATTTCAGCCAGAGAAGATTTTACGAAATTACAAAAAAAAAATTAAAATTAAAAAAACAGTTATTTCATCAATAAATATTTATTTTTTGAATAACAAACAATTGATAGCAAATTTTAAAAATCGATGATTTTAGTATTATTGTTGGAGGGGGTGGCGAATCACCCCTATTTGAGAACTAAGTGGAATCAACCAGTCCTATGAATACCACTGGTATCAGAGACTAAATGGAGACATTAATACCATGTTTAACCGCATGCTAAGAACACGTTCCTCTCATACCACTTTAGTGGCTCCTGTATTCTTTATGATAAATACATATATTTTATACACTTTACGCTACTTGTGGCTTCTTTTATTTGTGACCCCTAGCACGGGGTTGCAACAATTATTCACCTCAATCAATGCATTTGTCACTTAGACAGGGCTACTATTTAGGACTATGTCTAAAACGACAACATGTAGGGAGTTAGGCAGCGAGATATCTCTTCACTTAAATTTATGCAAATTAGTATAGTTGGTGAAGCAAGAGAGATGGAGGGAATTCCCAAGTTTAACAGTTCGTGGGAAGATGCTATTATAGTAGACGGCTTTCCCGCATCTAGGAATCGAAACAGTGAAGGAGTGGGATTTTGTTAATTGTCAGGTTAGTAGTCGGTACTTACGTCAAAAGGGGGGCAAGTGCCACAAGTTCGTCACATCCATTAAAATACTTGTAAAACAGGTTCAGGGATGCAACATGCCGGCGATAGATGGAGGTTGATTCATAGTGCTGGACCCATTAAGTTGAAGACTCTTTTCCAGGATCCTGTTTGAAAGAGACTAGTGGTGAATACATCATCCCAAATGTGTCATCAATACCATATCATATAAATGTGAGTAGTTTTCTAGCACGGTAAAGAGCAGCCACTTTTTTTTCAGCAGCTTGACAATGTCTTTACTGTATTTGTTCCAATTCATGTTGTCTATAAATGCTAAATCGATGAGTTTGAACGATGAACTCTCAAGTAGGGTGTTATTAGTAAGAGTTATCGGTGGTTGAGACGGGTTTGTTTTTTTAATTAATAAGAGGAGGATTATTTTATGGGAGAAAGAGAGGTAACCCCCTTTTTATATGGGTGTAACAATCGCATCAGCATTTAGGACAGTGGTGTGAACGTGACGTCATGGACTCAAATGCATAAATAGTGATTAAGATTAGAAGGAAGAGGAGGGAAAAATAGGGGAAAAAGAAAAAAACGCGTGGGAAATTACGCTCGCACGTGATAGCTCTCATCTTACTCCTTCGATTGAGGGCCAGCTGTGTTTGGTGCCGTGAATTGAGAGTCAGCTGTGTTTGGTGTTGTTTATCAAGAGCCAGCTGTGTCTGGTGCTGTGTATTGAGAGCCAGCTGTGTTTCCTGCCGTGTAGCAAGAGCTAGCTGTGTCTGGTGCCGTATATCGAGAGCCAGTTGTGTCTGGTGGTGAGTATTAAGAGACAGTTAATACCTTCAACAATAGTTCAACAAACGGGACAAATAGCACCATTGTCTGCTTGTCCAGACAATGGAAGGATATACCTTTTTGGTCGGAACCATCGCTTTATTCTTCCAAACGCGCTTCTGAAAATGTAAGTCATTTTCTACCCCTACAACTCAGACAACCAATTTTTTTTTCATATTTACGTTTATTCCTGTTGCGACTTTTTTGTTCTGAAGTTGCACGCCATTCCTTTTTCAAGGATTACATATTACTGTCTTTCCAGCGAAATGCTTTTATAGCTGAACGATTCCCAAGCAGCTAAGAACTTGCCTGCCCCATCTACTCGTTCCAACTCGTTCGTTCAGGACTCTTGATTAACTCCTAACTCTTATTAAGTAAGTTTCCAAATTACCTATTTACGTAACTTACTCCACGTGACCAATCACGTGAATGGTCTACCTTCGTCACGTATTTTGTTTATGTTCTAACATTCTTTTCTATTAAAACATATTTGTTTTTATTTATATAAAGAATTTTCTTGTTATCGTTTATAGAATTTAGTAAAGTTAAATTCCTAAAACGTCATTTAACCATATTTGTCCTTGAATTGTATTTTTCTCTTTAAAACAAATATAATTCAATCTACACATAATTATAATAATAATCTTCTTGCTCAGATAATTCGACGATATCCCGGGTATGCTAATATGCAACAAATGCGAACAATCGACAATGTTATTTCGACGATGTACTACAAGTGGCACCGTCTATATTTCAAGTGAAAACGTGTCTCGCCACCGTGTCAAAGGTCACGATATTTTGCCATCGACATATCAACATCCCTTCTTCGCTTTTTCTTTTATCTCTCATCTGTCAATGACAAAACCGACAACGAACTTTGTTTTCAGGGCACAACAGCTGCTAAGTTGAGGCCACTGACAAAGCACTTCAATTAGCAAATATTTCGTGCCGACACATTAGTAGATATGCTGATCGATAGATGGCGTGAAACAAAGAGAGAGAGAAAAGGGGAAAAAGAGAGGTGAGAAGGGGCAGATGAAAACAATTAGAGACGGCGAGATAAAACAGGAAATGGAAAAGTGAAAGGTTTTTTTTGATCATGTTGAGATGAAGCAAGATAGAATAGAGGAGAGGTGCATTATAAATTTTCAGAAATAAATTCCAATTTTAATTACATATATATACATATATATATATATATATATGTATATATATATATATATGTATATGTATATATATATATATATATATATATATATATATATATATATATATATATATATATAATGTTGAAAGTCCACGTATGCTTCTAGGATAGTGATTTAAAGGTTATGAGGGTTTCTGAAGCATGAAAAACGATGTTACTTTTTGTATTTTATATTTTTATTGTTATTTTTAATATTTCAAGCGGACCTCTGCTCTTGGTCACAAAATGTATCGGAAAACATATTTCGATACTTTTTTTGTGGCCAAGAGCGGAGGTCCGCTTAAAATATTAAAAAATTACAATAAAAATATTAAATACAAAAAGTAACATCGTTTTCCATGCTTCAGAAAGCCCTCATAACATTTAAATCACTATGTAATATATATATATATATATATATATATATATATATATATATATATATATATATATGAATATATATGTGTAATATATATATATATTTAATATATGTATATGTAATATATATATCTAATATATATACGTGTATATATATATGTGTGTGTGTGTGTGTGTGTGTGCGCGCGCGTGTGTGTGTGTGTGTAAAGGGAATTAGAACAACAGTCTAAAGAGCAGAGTATATTTTAATGTATTAGTAAATTCATGAATACAATTAAAATAAAAGAAAACAGTGCTTGTTGTAATGGAGATATATAATAAACTCGATAGGCATATATATATCCTGGAGTTATTTGAATATTGAGTAAAATGATTGATAATTTATAATTAAAATTAAAAATTAAAAATCGGTTTTATAAGGAAGAACGATGATATTTACGAGTTTTAGAAGGCGAACCATTATTTCTCTCCCCATAAACGCACAAATAGAACAACTTAGAAATAAATTAAATTCAGTAGAACCATACATTAAATTTACACACGAATCCGAACAAGACAACTCTTTGGCTTTTCCAGATATACTCATCATCAGATCAGAAAACGATTTGAGTTTAAAGTACATAGAAAGACCACACACAAAAACGATTATATTCACTGCTACTCGCACCACAATGATAAAATAAAGACCGGCATAATCATTGTTTTTTTTTTTTCTTGTGT
>NC_136513.1:51024655-51034655 GCF_053919585.1 Euprymna scolopes
CTCCATTTTATTTCATATCGTCGGATTTAATCCAGCTCAACAATCATATATATATATATATATATATATATATATATATATATATATATATATATATATGTTGGGGAAAAAAGCGAGACGACATGTACACCTGTGTGCTACGAACAGTGTTAAATATATATCTTGGCAAGATCATCTACCAAAGTAGCCTACCTGTCATATCTACTACCATCAGGGAGCGATGTCTACGATTTGCCAGTCAAAGGAGTAAGCAAGAGCTGGTGAGAAATATATTACTATGAACTCCACGACACACGTCCATGAGCATAGGACAACCTATATCCACATGCATTCAGAAAATTTCACATGACGCCAACTGTGATCCTGAAGATCTGAGGCAGCTGATGAAAGACAGCGAAATCTGGATAGAGTTTTCATACATTGGTTCAAGCAAGGATTCCGGTGGCCAAAATGCAACAACAGGCTCACATATGTACTGACACGCTTTAAAACAAATTTTCTAATGAAACTTAATAAAAAAATTTCTTTTTTTCTATTTCTCCTAATTTTTAGTTTTTATCATCAACATAAAATTTGCAACATTTTTCTCTTATGTTTTAAATATTTTCAGGACTATCCACCTTACTTACTGCAAAAATGCTGGTTTTATTTTGGTGTCTTAAGATTCTCCCCCCCCCTCTTTTGTGCTGATGAGGAGATTATATTCGAAAACAAAGTTTTTATCAATTATTGTCAATTTTTATTGTCAATTTTTATTGTCAATTTTTATAAAACGAATATCGTTTCCTAAACGATCGTACACTCAATTTGATTTTGTTCATAATTTACAATTATTAATCTTTATACTCAATATATATATATATATATATATATATATATATATATATATTGTTTGTTTTGATTCGTAGGTCACATCACTTGAACGCCCGGTTTCCTACATTGTTTATACTCGTACATATTTGTTTACCAGTAATGCTTCAAGCAAACTACCTTTCTCTTTATTACCAGTGGATTTTGGATTTATCCTGTTCTGGATTTTACCTTCTTATTCATTGGATTTTTATCATATCCTTTTTCTCCCTTTTTCCCGCTTTTTTAAATCTCTTTGAATCCCTATAAACTGTTACTAACTGTTTAATAACTTTTTTTTAATGCTAATATGGTTAATTTCATATTGTTGACGAATTGAAAACGTAACTTGCTCTACCTCCGTATTGAGCACTCTTGTATTAACCACGTTATATTTCACGGGTTACCTTACCTATGAAAAATAGTAACCTCAAATTATAAATATATATGTATATATATATATATATATATATATATATATATATATATATATATATAGAGAGAGAGAGAGAGAGAGAGAGAGAGAGAGAGAGAGAGAGAGAGAGACTTGTTTGTAATATACTGAATTTCACTGGGTTCGTAAAATTCAGTAAATTTTTATATACCAATGAATTTTAAGCCAAAAAGAAATGACTTAAAATGTAAGCTACAAAATTATCATATTAATTGAGCATTAATATACTGTATTAACAAAATCAAGACTTCAAAACAGGAATTGGTAGCAACAAAAAATGTATTTCATTGTAAGTTACAATTATTTCAAGACCAGTTGGACAATTTCAAGCATTATGGCGTTTGAAAATTTTCACATAAGCAGCCTTTCTTCAGACTTCTTGAATAAAAAAACACTTTAACAATAGAACATTATTTAAAGAAATTTCCCTTAAAGGAAAAGAAGCATGCGAAAACATTTATCCTGGACGCATCCTTGTCAAGAGCTTATTTAAATATTAATATATCACCTAATTTTCGTATCCTTATTTAAAAACCTGTCATAAGAAGTTACCACAAAACCCCGTAGCCATTTAATATCTTTTAATAATACTATTCATTGAATTCTTAAATTAGATTTCTATATTTCTTTATTTCACATAATTAATTCTTTTTTAATTTTATTTTTATATTTATAATATGGACAGAATAACCTAGCTAAAACGTTACGGTTATTTTTAGTTTCCTATTCACCCAATGCTGGTTTCAATGTTTACAAAATATGGACTATCTTATTAATTAGATTTAAGACCAGTTTTACGTTAATATTTTATTAAATAGGGAAATAAAGAAGACATTATCTTATATTTATTTAATCCTCATACATCATGCTTTTGTTGCAATGCAGTGATGGGAAAGCTCATCGTTAGGGATTCCATTCTAGTTTTTATTATTTAATATTTTATTATTCTCTTTCGTTCTAATCTATTGTGATTATTGATAATTGGGAAAACCTAGCTACGAATGGAGATAATCCATCTCATTATTAATTTTCCAACAATTAGTTGAAAAATTATGGGGAATAAAGGTCGCCGTAGGTATTTATAACAGTTAAAGGGAGACAAGTTGGGCCGTTTAATGTTTCAAGTCTAGTAAATACTAAAAGGCGTCTATGATTTATTAATTAATTTAATTAAACAGATACAGAATGTATATATATATATATATATTGTTACGCTCACGCCCCACGGTGGTCCCACGTAAAGGCGCTTATTTCACAAAAAAAAAAAAAGAAAACATAGAAAAGTAAAAGGCTCCCTGTGTTCGGAATATTTTGCCGAACAAGAGAGAATGGAAAACGCATAAAATATGAAATGGGCGAATGAACAGCACAGTGGAAGCATCGAAACGTGAACACAAATATTAAAGTTTAAATTAGTTTTATTACAAAATTCGTCTGGGGGGGAGGCGGAGAAAAAAGAAGGTGAGATTAAACAAGAAAAAATTATGCGTTACAATAATATCTAAAAGTACCGAGCGGAAAATATATCAATAAACAGCAAAAAAAAGGGTAAAAACACGAAACATTTCATCGCACGAGAGAGACAGACAGACAGACAGTTTGTTCTTTTTTATGTAGTATATTTTGGTAGAACCAAAAGGGACAGGTAGTGCGCCACTACCCCGTAACCTTATCAGCTGACTGACTCATCGTTACGAGGTGAAGGGGGGGGATGAGAAACGCTATATCAAAAAAGTTGGACAATAATTAAAGAAAATTTTATATTTTAGATCGGAATTCGTTCATATTTGCATTTTTTTCTTTTAAGAAAATAGTCCCAGATATCGATATATATATATATATATATATATATATATATATATATATATATATATATATATATATATATATATATATATACGACAGCCTCTTTAAGAAACTCGTTTCTTATCGTTGAGCAGTTTCAGTTGAATTAAAGTCGGTCAATTTAGCTCTTATGCATAGATCATCGTATAACGATTAGATCTCTGTCTGACTGACGTAAAGAACATTTAAAATTAAAATGTTTAAATTCAACGTTATTTCGCGCGGTTATACGATCTTTGCTAATCGAGCCAGAGATGTCTCGTGTTGCCGAGTTCGAATATATATATATATATATATATATATATATATATATATATATATATATATATATATATATTCGTCCTCTTTCTATGTCTTATAACTTCCCCCTCTCCCCGTCTATATCAGTCTATCTCTTTAGCTGTCTCTCTTTCTTTTCTTTCACTCTGCATTTCCTTTGCTCTTTCTCTTTTTCTTTCACATACATTCTCTCTCTCTCTCTCTCTCTCTCTCTCTCTCTCTCTCTCTCTTTCTCTCTCTCTCTCTCTCTCTGTATATATATATATATATTTTTTTATTTTTTTTTTTACATTTTCACCCCAAACAAGGCAAATTGCCACTTTGGTGTAGGGGGCTACTATCAGGGGAAACAACTACTGGGGTACTATGTAGGGATTTGGGCAGCAAGGTGTCGGTTCACGTTAATCTTGAACTTCTGCACGTCAGTACTGTTGGGGAAGCAGGGACCTGGAATGGAATTCCAGAGTCTTGCGGTTCTGGGGAAGAAACTATTGGAGTAAAAAGATCTTTTACATCTAGGGATCTCTACAGTGTGGGGGTGGGATCTAGTAGCCTGTCGGGTTTGTCGAGGGTGCTCGCGTCGTGGGGGCACAAGTGATTGCAGTTCGTCAGAGCATTCACCACTAAAATACTTGTAGAAAAGGCAGAGGGATGCAACATTTCGTCGATGGGACAGAGGCTGAAGCTTAGATGCCAGTTCAGGGCCTATCAGGTTTGCGGTGCGTGTGTGTGTGTCTTTCTTTTTCGTTCTTGTTCTTTCCCTTACTCACCCTTTTATGTTTTTCCACTTCACCCTCTCTTTTTCTCTATTGCTCTTTCTCTATATCTATCTTATTCTCTCTCTCTCTCTCTCTCTCTCTCTCTCTCTCTCTCTCTCTCTCTCTCTCTCTCTCTCTACCTACCTACAAGGCAAAAAGATTTGCGTAATGCGTAGGTGTGATTTTTTAATGTGCCGGTATTTTACCAATAAAAACTGTCAGCGAAATGTCGACGAAATACGTTAGATGTTTTCGTTAGATAATATGTGACCTGATTATACATTTTTTTTCTTTGTCAAATACCTAATTGCTTCCAAATACACAACTATCAAAAGACTCGTGTTTGTTTCTCGGCCATTTTGTCCGGGATCATTTTCTTTCTTTTTTTACACTTATTCGCTTAAAATAAGATATGTTGTCACTTGGACGCAAGTGGCTAGCATTTGAGGTCCTGTCTACAGGGGACTATGTGAAGAGTTTAGCAGCGATATGTCTGTTCGTATTACAAACTTCGGCAATAAGGAAGCAAGAAGCAAAGAGGGAATTCCAAAGTTTAAACATCCGAGGTAAGAAACCATTGCAGTAGAAAACTTTCCGGCATTGGGTGACCTCAACAGTGAAGAGGTGGGATTTTGTTGCAATGCAGTGATGGGAAAGAGGTTGAAGCTTGGTTGATAGTTTTACACCTATAAGATCTAACACCGTATTGGACCCTGTCCGGCAGGGAAAGACTAGTAGCAAAAGCACCAACCAGATCTCCAGACCGTAGGTGAATGGGGTCGTAAATGGATGATATTTATGAATTTGAACCAAAACGTTAATGCCCCAGGTGAGGATCGAACTCACGACCTTCAGATTACCCGAACTCGCTACTTGATTATGAGACTGACGCGCTGCCTACTGCGCTACCGAGGCACATATCTACGTCGGCGAAAATAATGTCTACTATTCCATTGTGTGCTTGGCCTACGTGATTGGCCGGGAAATGATCTCCAGACTAGTCTCTCCCTATTGGATGGATTCCAAAATATAGTCTCCAATCTAATATATCCCACTTTGTCAAATCCCAATTCAATGTTGCATCACTGTGCCTCTTTTACAAATATTTTTATGGAATGTGCTCTGATGAACTCATTCCACTTGTGCCCCCCTCGACGTACATATCCCGGTAAAACCACTTAGCAACAAAATCACACCCCTTCACTGTTGAGGTCTCTGTGTGTCAGAAGGCTTTCTACTCTAATAGTTTTTTCTTCAGACAGCTAAATTTTGGAATTCCCTTTCTTGCTACCTGCTTTCCTGACTCTACTGACATGCAGAAGTTTTAACATAACGTATACCGACATCTTGTTAATCTTTCCGAAGCATGGTCCCAAATTGTAGCCCATTGCGCCCACGTGATGATATGACTTGTTTTAGTTTAACGTAAATAAAACAATATATTAAATAAATATTAAATAAATATTAAATAAATATTAAATATCAATTAAATATATCAAATAAATATTCAATAACTATTGAATAAATTTTTAAAAAAAGCACAAAAATATTTCTAGTTTATATCTTATTTCAGTTTTAATCAGTTCAATACATGTTTAGGTTATTGAAAATAATTACTTTGACATATAGAATGTTATATTCTATCTGTAAATTTTAAAAATAATTTGTTTTAAAAAGTTGTTGCTAATTTTTTAACAATCGAAATTAATTTATTGAACTGTTTTGAATTACCAGCAAAGTTTGATTTTTTTAAACGGCATAAATTTTTCCACTGGTATACTTCTTCCGAAAATGAAAGCAAAAAATATATATATATCCCAGCAGGTTCGAATTGTAAATTGTCATATTTGTTAAAAATTTCAGTTAAAACGAAATAGCTAAGACATGCAAAATAATTGGAATCGGAATTTTAAAATTTCGACTCTTACTCCGACTCCTAGCATTCTTGCGAGTCCTGTTGAGACTCTGCAGCCTTTGTAAAAAAAAAAAAAAAAAAAAAGAAACGGCACAAAATTGGTAACAGTCCGAGAAATTGTTTGGCAAACGTATCTTCGGATTGTTGAGGTACCATTAATAAAAAAAAAAATAATAGGAATATTTTGTTTACGGACGCTACTTTATAACGGTTATTAATTTGAACCAAAAACGTTATGCCCCAGGTGAGGATCGAACTCACGACCTTCAGATTGCTCGAATGCGGTACTTGATTATGAGACTGACGCGCTGCCTACTGCGCTACCGAGGCACATATCTACATCAGTGAAAATAAGGTCTACTTATCTGATTGTGGCTTAGCCTACGGGATTAGGTCAACATGTAATTTAATATGTAGTTGTTCATAAGCAAGCAATTGCTTCGTTATGCTTGAACATACACTGAAATTGTTAAAGTACACACACACAGACACACAGACACACACGTATATGTGTATATTTACAAGCATATATATATGTGCGTGTGTATGTAGTAAGTTTTGAAAATATATTTGGCACTTAAGCTACTCAGAGTTTTCCGTGTTTCATCCTCGTGAGGATTATTCAGGTTATTGCATGGAATCCATGTTGCTACGCGTTTATAGCCGATGCCGTCTACAGAGAGCAGATGCACGTGTAATTATGTGGCAATCGACACTCTTTGGATCCAGTGGCAAGGAAAGTCCAGGAGGACTGGAAACAATGCCGAGTTAAACGGAGAGCACCACTCAGCACCAGCACCTGGAAGTTTCAAATAGTCACCCATTTACTGACCAGGTTCAACGTTGCTTAACTGCTTATGCATATATATATACGTGTATATATGTATATATATATACATACACACACATATATATACACATACACTTTTATATATATATATACATATATATAAATTTACACATATGTGTGTATCTATATATATATATATACATACACACAAATATATATATATTTATATATACATACATTTATACATATATATATACATATATATTTATATATATATACATATATCTATATATATATTTATATACACACATATATTTATATATATACATACACATATATATATACACATATAAATACATACACACATATATATACATATATATATACATATATATATACATTTACACACATATATATACATACATTGTACATACACACATATATATACATACATATACATACACATATATATATACATTTACACGCATATATATACATACATTTAAACATATATTTATATATATATATACATACATTTACACATATGTGTGTATCTGTATATGTATACACACACACACACACACACACACACACACACACACACTGATGAGGTCCCAACTTGCGGGCTTTGGGGAGTGAGGAGCCACCTTTTAATTGTCATTGCTCCCAGGTCCACTCTGACCCGGAGTGGTAGTACCTGTTAGGGTCCCAACTATGGGTTAAATAGAAACTGACTTGAAAACAACAAATATATTCTATTAAAAAAATTTTCTTCAAAATCTTTGGGTTCGGCATTAAATAACCTGAGAAGGGTTGATATGCCGTAAAACGAAAACAACCAAGCAACCATATATACACACAGATATATGTGGGATGTGCATGTGTGTGCGCATGTGTGTGCGTATGTGTGTGTGAGTGTGTATACTGGTGTTCAGAAAGAAACAATTATTTTATGTATAAATATAAAATCGTATATGTAGAGGACTTTTGTTATATTAGTCTACGCGTGAAGTTCCGGCTAAAAACAGGGTTTCATTATCTTACGTGGTCCCAAGTGGCCATCATACAAAGCATTACCTATTTATTCGAGAAGAGGGATTGGTTTATTATGCATATAGCGTTTCTACGGTCCTACCTATACAGGCAATTTTTATAACTTTTCAAAATCTACCATCTCCCCCTCCAGGACAGCTGTACTATACCACAACCCTCTGTAATAGTCTTATGACATATATTACGAAGGTCACAACTACAACCTAAAGAGCCGAATTTTTGTGGGAAGCAAGGTAACTTCTGCTATTGACTCTGTGGTTAATATCAGTGTGCTATATAGTCCTATTCCTTCTCAACAGGTCACACATGCATTATCTCCTCTTTTGGGAAGAGAGTTTGGTCCATTACCGGTCGCATGATACTCCCTCCTATTCACTGACCTTGTAGACCTGTAACATAATGCGTGTGAGTACATGGAAAATATCAGCAGCAGCAAAGGATAGCTGGCTTGCGAATAGATTAGCAGCAGCAGAAAAAAACCGCGCATATGCGAATTAGGAAGTGTGCGCGAGAAGAGGAAAGAAAGAGAAAGGAGAAGAAATGCAACACGTGATTGCCGGAGAAAGGAAGTCGGCGTCGGAAAGAATGGACGTGTAAAGCGAAGGCGAGAAACGGCTTGCTGCGGCCGGTGCGCGCTGGGAAGAAGGAAAAACGCGTTCGGGTTAAAAATGGATATGTGGCAGCGACTTTTTTGAAGTGGGGCCGAAAATAACTTTACAAAAAAAAAATTTTGTTAAAAAAGAAAAAATGCCGACCCGGATATTTTATTTATTTATTTATTTTTATTTTTATTTTTTTGTATTTGTTTTATTTGTTTGTTCCTGCGATAAATGTAACGGACAAGTTACAGACGAAATGAAGACTTAAAAAGTTGGTTTTTAGGAGTATTCGGGCTGTTTTGAATGATTTTTTTTTTAAGTTGTTGCCGGCATGCAGTTCTTAAGATCTTCACTTTCCAATATTTTTCCTCTAAATTGATCGGTCGCCATTTTGTAATACTACTGTTTACAAGTAAGACAAATCAATTCGGCCTCGTTTTCGAAAACAAGTAAACCTGGTTTTGTTTTCGATTTTCCAAACGGTTTGTTTGTTTTTTTTTAATTTATTTGGAGGGATAGCATTTTTTTCGGCACATTTTGGGGAGGGGATTTCAAATCTGCTATTTTTGCTCTCATTCATAATTTAATCCCCATACCCGTCCACCAGACCCCACAAAAATATTAATGTTTATATCGTTTAAGTCCAGCTTCAAAAGCTGCATAGGAAAGCAAATTTGGCTCTTGTGGCATGACGTTTTTTTGTTTTTATTTTTTCGGAGGGGTGGGTGACAATTTTTTGTTTTCATTTGTGAAGAACTCCTTTTAGTGGGGAGACAATTCAACAAGACCCTTTCTAAAAATGTCAAAGTCTCGCGCAACTATCAGTTAAAATCAAAACTGTTAATTAAAATCAAAACTGTATTTTATATATATATATATATATATATATATATATATATATATATATATATATATATATATATATATATATATAATTTTTGGTTTCGGTTTTGATTCAAGCTGATAAACCCAAGTAATATGGATATATATTTTTTTTATTTTTTAAATCACAACTTTATAATATATAAGAATCGATGGAAAATTGACTCTGTAATAATATAAACGAAATTTGCATAAATTAAAATATCATATTTAAGCGTATTTTACGACCTGGCAATGTTGGGCGGCCTGCTAATATATATATATATATATATATATATATATATATATATATATATATATATATATATATATATATATATATGTATATATATTTACATATATATATATTCATGCAATATATGTGCAAAAAAATGTGTTTGTGAATCCGATTTCGACCTTGACTTTTGACCCATCATGCTTTTAAAAAGTAAATTATTTTAACCTTTAAAGATTCGTTCGCCAACTCATTCTAAAAATATGTTTATGAATCCGAGTACGATTCGGTTTTTTGTCTAATGGTGTCTTAAAAATGTAAAAAATAAATGCTCCTAGTGAGGATCGAACTCACGACCTTTA
>NC_136513.1:51039655-51054655 GCF_053919585.1 Euprymna scolopes
AAACCTCTATTGGAGTAAGATATGGGAAGAACGAAAGGACTATAACCAAAATGCTGAATGGCTGAAAGACATGAAAGAAGAGTTACAACAAATCGAAGAAGGAACAGTGAATGAAATCAGCAAAGAAACCATAAAGAAAACCATGGGGAAAATGGCAAACTGGAGAGCACCAGGACACGACGGGATACGGGCACACTGGTTCCAAAAATTTACAACTCTCCACGAAAGACTAGCTCAAAGCATGGGAAGATGTATACAGGAAACAAACGTGCCAGATTTGATAACAAAATGCAGAACTACGTAATTATAGAAGGACACAGAGAAAGGAACTGCCCCCCAGCAACTATAGGCCTATCACGTGCTTACCCACTATGTGAAAAATACTGACAGCACAGCTGATGGAACAAATCTACCACTCCCTGAATAAAAAGGATTCCAGAAAAGAAAAAGAGGAACACATGATCTGCTATATATAGACCAAAAGATCCTAAAGGAGGTAAAAAGAAGGAGAAAAAATTTCGCCATGGCATGGATCGACTACAAAAAGGTGTACAACAGGATCCCCCAAGCATGGATAATAGAATGCTTTAAAATGTATAAAATACCAAGCAGGATCATCAACGTGATTGAAAATGTGATGAGAACATGGAAACTGGAACTGAAAGCTGATTGACAGCACATAACAGAAATCAACATACAAAGAGGCATCTTCCAAGGAGATTTACTATTACTGTTCATCAAAGCCATGATGCCTCTGAATAATATACTGAGAAAGTGCCAAGCTGGATACAAGTTCTCTAACACGGAGGAAAAAATAAACCACCTGATTTACATGGACAACCTGAAACTTTTCGCAAGGACTAAAAATTAACTAGAGACATTTAAAAAAAACCACCAGGATCTTTAGCCAGGATATCCAAATGAAGTTTGGTATGGAAAAGTGCGCACTAATATAAGAAAGGGAAAACTAGAAACGACAGATAGGGCACTAGAGCAAAAAGACGCCTATAAATACCTAGGTGTACTGGAAGCAGACACCATCAAAGCAACAGAAATGAAAGAGAGAATTGGAAAGGAATACCTCGGGAGAACAAAAACTTCTTGAAACGAAATTATATAGCAGAAACCTAATAAAAGGTATAAATACATGGGCGGTATCACTAGTAAGATACTCAGGACCGTTTATAGGGTGGACAAAAGAAGAACTGACACAGCTCGATCAGAAGACCAGGAAACTCATGACTATGCACAACACACTACATCCGAAGGACGATGTTAACCAACTCTACGTAAAAAGGAAAGACAGTGGGAGGGGACTGGTTAGTATAGAAGACTGAGTGAATGACAGCAAAAAAAGAACTAGAAAAATACTTAATGCAAAACACTGAAAGAATAATCATATCAGCGAGAGACACAAAAAAAAAATTATAAAACAGGAAACAGAGAGGCAAAGGATAAGACAAGAAAAGAAAAGTGGGAAGAGAAACAACTACACGGAAGATTTATGAGGACGACAAAAGATGAAAATAACGAAAACACTTGGACATGGATGCGAAAAGGACACATAAGCCGAGAAACTGAATCCCTAATAATTGCAGCACAAGATAACACAATAAGAACCAATCACATCAAAGCAAAGATTGACAAAACACAAGAAAATAGTAAATGCAAACTCTGGAATAGAAGAACAAACACAACCAAGTGGGAAGGGTAGTACACTGGGAATTATGCAAATAACTGCATCTCGAACGCACAGACAAGTGGTACAAACATAAGCCGGCAACAGCACTTGAAAATGAGAATCACAAAATGGGACATGGACATACAAACTGATAAACCCATCCAAGCAAGAAGACCGGATGTCATAATAATTAACAAGAAAGAAAAATCCTGTCAAATCGTACACTTTGCTATTTTAGCTGACCACAGGATGAGTATGAAAGAAAAGGAGAAACGGAGCAAATACACAGAACTAGCCAGAGAGCTAAAAGTGATATGGAAGATGAAGAAAATCAAAATAATACCTATAATAGTAGGAGCACTAGGAACAATACCGAAAAACTTTGGAAAAAGAATGGGAGAAATTGGAATCAAAGGAATGATTGGAAAATATAACAAACAACAATAATGAAAACAACTGAAATATTAAGAAAAAACCTTGAATGTGGAAATTAATCCACAGGAGCAACAAGTTTGGGCCAGACAAACTGCTGCAAAGGCAAAACATGGAACACTACATGGAACCAAGAACACTGAAACCGCATATTAATAAGTTCTCTAACCCAACCTTACTCTCATTGCCACATCACCCCCCCTCCAAAAAAAGAGCGAGACCAAATAACCAAATAGTCAAGGAGGAAGGAAAGACCGATGGACTGACCAGACCTCAGCCGAATAAGCACAAAGAGAACTGGAACCTTGGGGAGGCTTAGTGTCACTCAAATCCCATCAAAGTCCAATGGCTGCTGCCAACGAGAAATGAATGGCAAGCAGCTGTTGTGATAATGCAAATTTATTTGCCAATGTTATCGAAAGAGGTGGAGAGTACTGAAAACCTGGGGAGACTTGATGTCACTCAGCTTTCAGGGAACATCACAAGATGTTTTCAGGGAAAGATCTCTGAAGACCTGTGTGAAAGCTCCTTGTGAGCCAATAATAATAATAATAATAATAATAATAATAATAATAATAATAATAATAATAGTAATAATAATAATAATAATAATAATAATAATAATAGTAATAATAATAATAGTAATAATAATAATAATAATAATAATAATAATAATAATAATAATAAAATGCCAAACCGGATACAAGTTCACTAAAACAGAAGAAAGAATGAACTACCTAATGTACATGGATGACCTGAAACTGTTTGCAAAAAAAAAAAAAATGAACTAGCGACGTTAATAAATATAACCAGAATCTTTAACCAGGATATCTGAATGGAATTCAGTATGAAAAATGTGCTCTGTTTACCATGAGGAGGGAAAAACTAGAAACAGGAAGTATAGTACTACTCAATCAAACAGAGCTTAGGGCACTAGATGATCATGAAAGCTACAAATACTTGGGAGTGCTGGAAGCAGAAACCATCAAAGCCACAAAAATGAGAAAGAAAATTGGGAAGGAATACCTCAGAAGAACAAGAAAACACATATAAACTAAACTTGTAAAAACTTAAAGGAATAAACACGTGGGTAGTGTCACTAGTAAGATACTATGAACCGTTTATAAACTGGACCAAAAAAGAACTAAGGAACCTTGGCCAGAAGACCAAGAAACTCATGATGATGCACAATGTACTACGCCCGAAGAATGATACTGACCGACTCTAAGTGAAAAGGGAAGACAAAGGAAGAACTCTGTCTAAATAACACACGAAAGTATTATATATATTTACCCAATGATTCACTACAAATTGTGGAGCTGGCATTGCACAAAGACAATATGTATTCCGCCAGTTCGTACGTCATAAGTCAAATAAAAATAGGCAAAAATTTATAGATGCTAGAAATCATTGTAATACTGAAATAGCCACAGCCAAAAGTAGGTATGTTGAAATAACCATTGAACGCATAGAATCGCAGCAAATAGGAACTCGTGATTTCTAGAAAATTTACAATAATGAATAAAAGACAATCAGTAATTCTTTCGCTATCCAACAATCAGAAGGTCGCATGCACAGCAACTAAGAAAGCTGTGTTGTTTTCCTGACGATTTGCCTCCAACTTCACTTTAGAGCCAACAAACAACTCCCTCATAAATTTCCCTATGCGGACTGAAGCTTCAATTGATGATCTGAAGATAACCCTTTCTCATGTACACGATATAAAAAAACACTTAGACACGCCCAAAGCGTGTGGGCCTGATCTCATGCCTGCTATATTAATTAAGAAATGCTCAGCTGAGCTAGCCCCCCATACTTTCCAAGCTCTACAACAAATATCTTGCTAAATCTTGCTTCCCAAATAGCTGGAAGATGGCCTCCGTGGTACCCATGTAGAATAATTCCGGTGAAAGGACTCACCTTCTCAATTATTGCCCTATTAATCACCTCCCCCCCACTTCACTAAAATCTTTGAGACATTAACTAATGAAACACTAGTCCACCACCTCGCAAAAGCTAATCTTCTCTTTGACCGACAGTATGGATTTAGGCAATGTCGTTCTACTACAGATAATTTCACAGTTATACCTAAACATTTATACCATGCACTGGATAAGGCAGGCAAAGTCCTTGATATATCCAAAGCCTTCAACAAAATATGGTATGAAGGGCTCCTAATGGAAATTAAACCATAAAGTATAACTGGACGAATGCTAAATATAATTAAATCCTTCTTAAACAATAGAGCCATCCAGGTTGTCATTGATGCACGTACGTACAAACACCATAACATTGGTGCAGGAGTGCCTCAGGGGTCGATCCTTGGACCATTATTATTCCTAATATTCATTAATCACCTCCCTGATAACAAAGTGTCTGAGATGGATATACTTGCCGATGATTTAATGCTCTATAACATGCACGAGGGAACAACGATATACACAAATCTAAAACAATGGCAGAATTCTTAGAAAACCATAGTGAAATGCGGTCGTGAATGGATGGTAACATTTACTGCTACTAAGACTAAGCTGCTTTCCTTTAACAATTACAAGAAGCCTTCTCAAACACCAATAGTCATGATTAATACCTCCCTACCTGAGAATTTTTCCTTCAAACTCCTCGACTTAACATTCACAGGCAATATGAACTGGAACAAATACACTGAGGACATTGCAAAGGCTGCTGCAAAGAATGTGTGTTCTCTTCATTTTGCTAAAAGATGACTAATTCCTGTACTACTACAAAGCCACCATGAAGTATTGTTGCAACACCTGAGCATCTAATCTCTCCTGTCAACTAAGCTCCAACCCCTGTCCCATCGCTACAATGTTGCATCCCTGTGCCTTTTTTACAAGTATTTTAATTGAATGTGCTCTGATGAACTCATTAGCAACAAAATCACACCCCTTCACTGTAGAGGAACATAAATGCAGGAAAGCCTTCTACTCTATTAGTTTCTTCCCTCGGACATCTAGACATTGGAATACCCTTCCTGCTACCTGATTCCCTGACTGTACTGACATGCAGAAGTGTAACTGTAACGTAAACAAAAATGTTGCTCATCTCCCTTAAATATGGTCCCAAACAGCAACCTCTTACGTCCAAGTGCCTTGTTTGGGTTGAATGTGTTTATAAATAAATAAATAAATAAATAAATAAAACAAAACAAAAAAACAAAACAATAAAACAAAACAAAAAAAATAAAACAAAAAAATAGTGAATTTATTTATTTATTATTTATTATTCCTCTTTGTGGATCGTCTTTTATTTCAATCAATCGTGTAAATTCAACTTTTAATAAATGAACGAAATGATTCAAAGATTAAAGAATTAAAAACAAGGAAAACAAAAATGAGTTCTAAATTGTGAGTTGGGATTCTGTGTGTCGGATTCCATTTTCATTTCGGTTGGAATTCGGGTCGGTGCCAATCCCAGGCCAAGAGAACAATTCGGTTCTGTGAGTAGCGATCAAATATCAGTTTTAAAACAGTCCAACTGTTTGCGGTGGAATGCCTCTCTCTTTGCAAGAGAAAGGCATTCCATTCTGGCTGATTGTCCATTGTCCAATTCTTAGGCCCGGCCTATTTTATTTATTTTCTGATGATGAGGAGAGGAATATTCTGGCAGGGTGGCAGAAGGAGGACGATAGTTATGGGCGATTAGTTTTCGTTTTTTTTTTTTTCTTTTAGAAAAACGGAAGTGGCAGGAAATTTAATTTCATGTGATATATATATATATATATATATATATATATATATATATATATATATATATATATATATATATATATATATATATATAGAGAGAGAGAGAGAGAGAGAGAGACGTTGATAGAAAGGTAGGTATAAATAAATAAAAGTAGACAGTTCAGACCCATTTATTATTTACTAACATTTCAACCCGGCGTTGCTCGGGTGTAAAATTTAAATAATGTCCCATTTTTTCTGCAATCCTTCAAATATTTTAATAATTTCCCATTTTATCTGTGAGCTATCAAAAATTTAATAATATCTAAAGTTTTGTGAATTTTCAAAATTTTTATAATGTTCCATTTTATACGTGATCTTTAAAAAAATTTATAATGTCCCATTTTTTCTGTTATTTTTCAAAAATTTTAATAATGTCGCGTTTTTTGTTATTCTTTAAAAAAAATTAATAATGTCCAATTTTATTCGTGAGCTTTCCAAAAGTATAGTAATGTCCTCTTTTTGACTGAGATCATTTAAAAGTTTTAATAATGTCCCATTTTTCTATGACACTACAAAAATTTAAATAATGTTCCATTTTTTCTGCAATCCTTCAAAATTTTAATAATGTCCCATTTTTTCTGTGATCCTTTAAAAATTGTAAATAATGTCCTATTTTTATTCTGTGATTTTTATAAGTTTTTGATGTCTTATTTTTTCTGTGTTCTTTCAAAAATTTTACTAATGTCTCATTTTATCTGTGAGCTTTCAAACATTTTAATAGTATCCCGTTTTTATCTGGGATTCTTCTAAAATTTAAAAAATTGTCTCATTTTTTTCTGTGAACCTCCAATTTTTTATAATGTCCCATATTATCTGTAAGTCTTCAAAAAAATTTAATAATGTCCCACTTTTTGTGAGCTTTCACAAATTATAATAATGTCACCTTTTTAACTGTGATGCTTCAAAGATTTTGATATCTTTCAAAAATTTTAATAATGTCCCATCTTTTCTCTTATACTTTAAAAATTTCGATAATGTCATATTTTTCTGAGATCCATCAAGATTTTTAAAATGTCCTATTTTTTCTGTGATGCTCCAAAATTTTAATAATATCCCATTTTTTTCTGGGATCTTTAAAAAATGTTTATAATGTCCAATTTTTCTGTGACTTGTCAAAATGCTTAATAATGTCTCATTTTTTCTGTGACTTTTCGAAATATTTTATAATATTCCATTTTATCTGTGAGCTTTCAAAATTTTTAACAATGTCCCATTTTTTTATGATCCTACAAAAATTTTAATATGTCTTATTTTTATGTGATTCTTCACACTTTGTTATAATGTTCTATTTTTCTGTGATCCTTCACGTTTTAATATGATTCCTATTTTTTCTGTGACCTTTAAAAAGTTTTGATAATATCTTAATTTTTCTGTGAGTCCTCAAACATTTTAATAATGTCCCATTGTTCTGCGATTCTTCCAAAATTTTAATAATGTCTCATTTTTCTGTGATCTTTTAAAAATTTTAATAATATCCCATTTTTTCTGTGACCTTTCAAAAATTTTAATAATATCTTAATTTTTCTGTGATCCTTCAAAAATTTTCATAATGTCACATTATTTCTGTGATCCTTAAAAAATTTTAATATCCCATTTTTTTGTTCTTCTTTTAAAAATTTTAATAACGTCGGTGAGCTTTAAAAAATCTAATTTATTTAATATTAAAAATATGACATTTAATAATATAATAGTTTTTCTATGAGCTATCAAAAATTTTAGTGATATCCCATTTTTCTCTGATCCAAGAAAAGCTTTAATAATGTCCCGATTTTTTCTCTGATCAAATAAAACATTTTTAATTCCCTATTTTTCTGTGATCCATCAAAAATGTTATTAATGTCCAATTTTTTCTGTGATCTATCAAAAATATTATTGATGTCCAATTTTTTCTGTGATATATCAAAAATTTTATTAATGTCCAATTTTTTCTGTGATCTATCAAAAATGTTATTAATGTCCAATTTTTTCTGTTATATATCAAAAATGTTATTAATATCCAATTTTTTCTGTGATATACCAAAAATGTTATTGATGTCCAATTTTTTCTGTGATCTATCAAAAATGTTATTAATGTCCAATTTTTTCTGTGATATACCAAAAATGTTATTGATGTCCAATTTTTTCTGTGATCTATCAAAAATGTAATTAATGTCCAATTTTTTCTGTGATCTATCAAAAATGTTATTAATGTTCAATTTTTTCTGTGATCTATCAAAAATGTTATTAATGTCCAATTTTTTCTGTGATCTATCAAAAATGTTATTAATGTCCAATTTTTTCTGTGATCTATCAAAAATGTTATTAATGTTCAATTTTTTCTGTGATCTATCAAAAATGTTATTAATGTCCAATTTTTTCTGTGATATATCAAAAATGTTATTGATGTCCAATTTTTTCTGTGATATATCAAAAATGTTATTAATGTCCAATTTTTTCTGTGATCTATCAAAAATGTTATTAATGTCCAATTTTTTCTGTGATATATCAAAAATGTTGTTAATGTCCAATTTTTTCTGTGATCTATCAAAAATGTTTTTTTTTAATTATTTTTTTTATTCAATTTTCACCCCAAACAAGGCACAGTGCCACTTTGAAGCAGGGGCTACTATCAGGGACTTAATTAGCGGGGTCATTATGAAGGGAGATGAGTAGAAAGATGTTTGTTGACATTACACTTGAACTTCTGCATATCGTTGCAGTTGGGAAAACAGAATCCCGGAAGGGAGTTCCAAAGACCCGCAGTTCTGGGGAAGAAACTATTGGAGTAAAAGGCTTTCTTGCACCTAGGGATCTCTACTGTAAAGGGATGACACTTAGTAGCTTGTCGGGTTTGTCGGGGGTAGTTATGTCGGGGAGGTACAAGTGTTTGCAGTTCGTAAGAGCATTCACCATTGAAGTATTTGTAGAACAGGCAGAGGGATGCAACATCTCGTCGATGGGACAGAGGCTGAAGCCTAGATGACAGTTCAGGACCTATCAGGTTTGCGACTCTCTTTTGAACCCTGTCCAGGAGCGAGAGACAAGAAGCAGATGCACCAGCCCAGATGTGACAACAGTACTCCATACATGGGCGAATTGTTGCCTTATAGAGGTATAGGATACTGGCAGGCGTAAGTAGTTTTCTAGCACGGTAGAGGGAGCCAACCTTCCTTGCAGCAGCCTTGGCAATGCTCTCAATGTATCTATTCCAGTTCATATTCCCTGTAAACGTTAGGCCGAGGAGTTTAAAAGAAGTACTTTCAGGTAATGTGTTCTTGGCCATTACTATTGGTGGTAGAGAAGGTTTCTTGAAGTTATTGAAGGAAACAAGCTTAGTCTTAGCAGCATTGAATGTGACCAACCATTTTTGTCCCCATTCCACTACGGATTGGAGGTCATCCTCTAGTGTTTCTGCCATTTATTAATGTCCAATTTTTTCTGTGATCTATCAAAAATGTTATTAATGTCCAATTTTTTCTGTGATCTATCAAAAATGTTATTAATGTCCAATTATTTCTGTGATCTATCAAAAATGTTATTAATGTCCAATTTTTTCTGTGATCTATCCAAAATGTTATTAATGTCCAATTTTTTCTGTGATCTATCAAAAATGTTATTAATGTCCAATTTTTTCTGTGATATACCAAAAATGTTATTAATGTCCAATTTTTTCTGTGATATACCAAAAATGTTATTGATGTCCAATTTTTTCTGTGATCCATCAAAAATGTTATTAATGTCCAATTTTTTCTGTGATCTATCAAAAATGTAATTAATGTCCAATTTTTTCTGTGATCTATCAAAAATGTTATTAATGTCCAATTTTTTCTGTGATCTATCAAAAATGTTATTAATGTCCAATTTTTTTGTGATCTATCAAAAATGTTATTAATGTCCAATTTTTTCTGTGATATATCAAAAATGTTATTAATGTCCAATTTTTTCTGTGTTCTATCAAAATGTTATTAATGTCCAATTTTTTCTGTGATTTATCAAAAATGTTATTAATGTCCATTTTTTTCTGTGATCTATCAAAAATGTAATTAATGTCCAATTTTTTCTGTGATCTATCAAAAATGTTATTAATGTCCAATTGTTTTTGTGATCTATCAAAAATGTTATTAATGTCCAATCAAAAATGTTATTAATGTCCTATTGTTGCGAGAATGCAACAACAAATCAGCAGAAAAGTTCTTATCAGAAATGTGACGACAGTTTGAAAGAAGGAAAAACAACCAAGCAAGTGATATATAAGCAATTTTACTGGGTAAGTAAATTGAGATATAATGTAAAGTGAAAAAAACGGACTATTGTACAGAATGATGAAGATGATTAAGGGTTTGCGAAACGTGGTTCGCTAGAACACTATCTGAGTTCGGATAACAGATGCGCTCATCCCACAATTCTGGCTCTTTTCGTGTGGACGGTTAACAGTTCTGCTTCGTCGTATAACGGAAATGAATGCTGAATTCTCACCGCCGTCTTGGGATGTCCGGGAACAAGACAATACTCAATGGGTAACGCGAAACAGAAGGGGGAGGGTTCAGTGGCTGCCGTCGTGGGCTTCACACCGAAGTTCCAATCTCCAGCTAGGGTCGAAAAAGAGGCTGAGGCAAAATATCCCAAGGTTTTTATAGTTTAATATACGTGACCCCTAAGGGGGTGGCGGGAGGAGATCAATGCTAGCCAATCCACAAAGCATAAATAGGACAAGCACCATTAGCAGGGGGAGCTACGTAAATAAATTCCAATACTATTTTTCTGCGCTCCATTCAATTGTTTTAATAATTTCCCATTTTAAATACGATATTATTCTTTTTAATAATTTCCCATTTTAATATCCCATTTTTCTGCGATCCATCGAAAATTTTAATGTCATATTTTTTCTGTGAGCCTTCAAAAAATTTAATTATGTCCAATTTTTTTCTCTCTGTACCAACAAAAATTTTAATAATGTTCAGAGTTTTTTTCTGGCCGCTATCAAACTTTTAATAAGTTCATGAGCTATCAAAAATATCGCACTGACCACCAGCGGTTAATGAAATAATGAAATATCAGTGGTCAGTGAACTAACACTTGCCGTCCACTGGCTTAGAGGAAAACGAGACGTACGTAGGTTCGTGTGTGTACGCGTTCACATTTCAGTAGCTTCAAAAGCATGTAAATTGATACCAGTCCCGCGAACATTTCGGTTAATTGTCTTTTTTGACCTAGCTCTTTTCCCAAATCAACTCTCCACCCAAACGTTTTAGAATTTCTAAATTTCTCTTCTGAAATGTCACACATTCCTCAGTTGGAAAGTGCAACATGGAAAACCATGAACAAACACTGTTTTACATCATTTTCAAAGCAAATGAAGAATTAAACAACGGTTTGATCTTCGTGGTTGTCTGGCGATCGGCAGCCATTATTTTATATACGCAGACAATTTTTCTAGGAACAAAATGTACGTGTGGCATTGGTTGATTTTAGCAATTGTAAATTTACCGCTTTTTATAATCAAAAAAATATTTTATTTCTGACTCCAAAATATTTGGGTTTTATACAAAATAAATGTTTTATCGTTATTTCCATGGCATGTGCTCGTCTGAACTCCAATCTCTGGTCCCCCCTCGCCAATCTTTCACGAAAAACACCCGTCTAGCTTAATCCACTGTGAAAAATTTCCCCCACTCTTTATCTGTGCCTAAATCAAAACGTGGATTCCATGAACAAAGCTTCTTTCTTAGAACTGTACGCCTGTGGAACCCTGTTCCATCTGCCTGCTTCCCACCTGACTACAACTTGGATGTCTTCAAGTCCAACGTTAACAAATTCCTAATGAACCGCCCCCTTAAGTAAACACTTCATCAAATCTCCACACTAGCGTACTGAACTTGCAATAACCCTTATCCCTGAGTGGCTTTCGGGCCTTGATAAATGGTGACCACCGTGTAAAAAAAAAATGTTTTTATGACAAGTCATACTTATTATTTCTTTTCGTTTTTTTGTATTTTTATTTTTATTTTTTTGTATTTTTTTTTTTTTTTGTATTTTTTTAAAAAATCTTTTTGTATTTTTTGTTTTGTTTTTTGTATTTTTATTTTTTTGTTTTTTGTATGCGTATACATGTTGTGTAGCAGGGGACTCATATTGAGACAATCCATATAACGGATATAACGATAGTGATGATGAGAGGGAGGGAAGATATTTATACATATTACAGTTCTTGGATGCTTGGGACTTCATAAATAGACTGACTGGAAATGTATACAAGTTCTTAACACAGACGATGGGAGATGCATAATCCTCGAAGGGTTACACAAATGATAATAACAATTACCTTTTCTGTTGTAACTGAATGACGTCACAAGACAACACGTACAAAACATAATGATGACCTCTTTATTTATCGGATCGATCGGTCGAATGACGTCAGGAATTCGCTTGTATCTACATGGTTAATATTCTACCCTTTCGCTTCCAAGGGATTAACTGACCACTGACTGCCAACTGACTGACTCAACTCTCTATCCGACTGACTTGCTAAAACTCGAACCCATAGAATTATACGGAGAGTTGTCCTTTGTCTATGACGTCAGAAGTGTTTTTCAAACGTTACTAATTTCACGTGGTTATGCATGTGTTTGTCCAAAATACACTTCTGCAAACAAAAGAATCCTCTCCTAACCTATTTTTTTAAGAATATATTTTTAATTTTCATTGTTCATTCTTTTACTGACATATTCAATATTCAGATTTCTAAAAGAATTAACAATAGACTTAATTTCTCACATTCCATTTCTTAACTTTGCCTTGAGGTTTCGATTCTAGGCTTATCCCAATTTAATTTTCACTTATTTAATTTTCTTATTTACATGGAAAGGGGACAGCCCTTCTATGTTACATGTGTAAAAGAATTTTTAAATGTCAATTTCATATTGTTCATGCGATTTGGAACATTGATATTGTTGAAAGAAATACGGGATTTCTGTTCTTCTTTACCGTTTGTTGATTTTCTGAAATCCTTGTTAAAAACGAGTAAAGGCTCGTTGATTTGGAATGCTTTATGGTTGAATTATCGTTAAATCTGTGCTCATTTTGCCATTACATACTCATCCCTATTAATCCCTCTCTGTGCATCGAATGCTGCACCTTATCATAACAAAGGGCCATACAAAATTTCAGCCAGATCGGTCCAGTAGTTTCCGAGAAAATTGAAACGGACAGACAGAGATATAGATAGATTAATAGAAATATAATATAGAATTCAATAAATATATTTATAAATTTCAACATAAATTTCAAACAATATAAATATCTGTTTATTTTGTAATAATGCGTTGTTTTGGCTTCAAGCGTATCTAATACGTATTTATTTTATTCAAACTCAACCAGCGCTTCTATGAAGGAACACAAACCCTAACGTGAATTCCGCGTGACCAACGTACCGTTCTGGCATTTGAAAAGACTACCGTGAAAACAGCAAACAGACTTCCACTGATTCTGTGCTCCAACAACAACATGGCAAAGGGAAAAAAAAGAAAGAAAGTCATACTGATGATGAAGTGTATCTTCGAAATATATTTCTAAATTTCAATATAAATTTCAAACAAAATAAATATCCGTTTATTTTGTAATAATGCGTTGTTTTGGCTTCAAACGTATCTAATACGTATTTATTTTATGATAATATAGACAAATAAAATTAAATTCTTATTGAAAATATTTTAAGCACAATGCTTCTACAGTAGACGAGGTATTATGGTAAATGAAATGATTCTAGCTATGAGCAGAAAAGATAGCGGGTGACCAATAACTCCCATTGCCCCATTTTGTATAATCTTGTGCCTAATTTGTTAAAATAAATAGTGAAACGCTTCATTTTCTCTCTCCTTGGAAAGCAGTGTAGAAATTCTGTTAAACCGAAGCAATTTTTATTTTTGTCCGAATCTAGTGTATCTTTGGAATGGGAAGGGGTGGGGCTGTATTTTTGCCACATCAAAAACCAACCTTGTGTACAACTCTGCCCTCGTAGAAAGCTAAGTAAATAGAAACACGACGATCTCAAGCATGATACAGATCTGACTCGGTCACCCTTGTGCAAGGTGTTCCTCTCACACTCGAATCAACCAATTAAAAATTGTTATTTCCCCACCTTTTCTTTTATTATTTATTTTTTTTTTTTTTTTTTACTTATATTCTACTCAAACAAGGCAAATTGCTATTGAGAAATAGGGGGATACTGTGAATTAGGGACCATTCTACAGAAACCCTCTAAGGAGGGAGTTGAGAAGCAAGATATCTGCTCACATTACACTTAGATTTATGTATAAAGTCAGAGGCGATACAGGGTTAGAATTCTAAAGATTAGCAGTCCGAGAGAATAAACTTTCAGAGTAGAAAACCCTTTGGCATTAGGTGACCTCTTCGATGAAGGAGCGGGATTTTGCTGCTTAGTCGGAAGTATTTACGTCGAGGTGGGCACCTGTACTTTGAATTCGTCGGAACACATTCCATTGAAGTACATGTAAAACAAGCACAGAGATGCAACATTGCGTCGATGGGACAGAGGTTGGGGTTTGTTTGAGAATGCGGGAACTATTAGATTGGGTATTCAATTTTGGATCCTGATCAATAGAGAGAAACCAGTGTTTGATGCACCGGCGCATATGTGGCAACAATCTGCCATGCATGGACGAATTGTGGCTTTGTAGATGTAGAGGATACTGCCAGGTATTAATAATTTTCTAGTACGGTAAAGAGAGCCCACCTTCTTTGTAGCAGCCTATGTAATGTCTTTTCTGCATTTATTTCAATTCGTGCTGCCCGTGGATGTTGGATCGAGGATTTTAAATGATGAACTTTTTTGTATTTTTAAAACTTTTCTTTCTTTATTTATTTATTTATTTATTTTCATTTAGCGTCCTACCTTAGTTTCTATGGTGGATTAGAAATTGATGTGCAAGACGAAGGAGCATAAGAAATTGTAGTGCTGCTCCTTTTCTTTCTTTGTTCGTTCGGCTTGTTCTTTCGTCTTCTTTCCTTTTCACATCTTCAATCGTCGTGGTTTTACATCGAGATACGATTCGGATGAACACTAAAAAGAAAATGTCTTTAATTGCTACCCTTTTTCTTTCTCCGTTTTGGTTGAGATTCGCTCTTTTCATCACGTCG
>NC_136513.1:51059655-51072155 GCF_053919585.1 Euprymna scolopes
AATTAAATCACACACACGCTATCCTATTAAGATATAGAATATAAACAGAAATAATGTACGGTATTAAAAGTAACGTTAAATTCTTTTTTAAAAATGAAATGAAAAAACGGAAAGAAACTGAGACATGTGCGTGCGATTATTATGTTTTTTTCTAAACAGTTCACTTCTTGTAAGTAAAAATATATATATATATATATATATATATATATATATATATATATATATATATATATACTCGAGCTGAGATCGAAACCAAAACCTAAAGACAGTGAGTTAAGCACGATAACCATTAGGCCAGTTTGACACGATCTTAAGACCGTGTTTACAAGCCTACTTATTCTTAACATAATGTGAACGATTCACACATGCGCATTCGTGAAACAGTTGACAAACAGATAAAAATCCGATGACCCCCCCCCCAAGTACCAATTTTTTCAATTTTGACCCCTTAGCAGCCCTTGTGCCGGATGAAAACTGATGAAAAAAAATTTCCACATGTTTGAATAACCTATATACAAAATTTCAAGTGTATAGATCAAACATTTGTTGAGTATATAGGTTGAGAAGTATCCTCGCACACACATTCTCACTTTTATAAATATATAGAGAAACTTATATAAATCTTAGAAAAACTTGCGCGAGTTAACGAAACATGTCAACAGACTGCAAAATCAACTGGGAATAAATTGTTCTCAAAGACAGAATAAAATTGGTCAGCAAACAAAAAAAGATAAATTTTTAAAAAATTCTTATAAGGTCGAACTTCTCGTGCCAAATTCCCGACCACCTGACACCAATATAACGTGACCGTTACTGTTTAAGTGTGTCGTTACATTTCAAAGCTCTCGGACCCACATGTTGTCTGGTACCGTCGCAAATGAACAAACAACAAAAAAGAAAGAAAGGAAAATACGACTCGGCATTTTTTTTAGTGCAAATGAAAAGCATTTATTCGTTGTTCTTCCAAAACAACACATTTCATCATCTTTCAAAAGTCTTTTCGCGAACACATGTTTTTAGAAAGTCGTGCTATATAACGTGTGCTTTTTAAAAGTCTCTCTTTCCGCCACACGTCCATCTTCCTCGTAAAACACTTTGCTTCTCTCTAGTTTGACCACATGCTGTCCTTTTCTCTGTCTTTTTCTCCTCCTTCCCGTGACGTCAGCGCATGCATACTTGCTTAATTTGCATATATGTTAAGACTGCTGCCTCTGCTAATATATTTGCTAGTCAGCTATCTTACGGCTGTGGCTGATTTTCTCACACATGCGCCATACGCACTGTCACACCAACCCCTGTAACTATACAATATCGACAGTGCCACAATGCCAATTAATACACAAAAATACATACACGATAAACATAAACTTTACTACTTAGACGTTGCAAATTCATTATGTATTTATACTTTTTAACATGAAATCGATCAGCTTACTAAATACTGAATGTCTTCGAAATATAATCAAAATTCAAATTGTTTTAAGTGTGCAACTAAGATACATGTTTTCTTTAAACTGCATATAATTTTATTAGTTCAGATTTATATTTAAATATGTTATTCAGTAAATGTTTGTGCGCACTCTTACAAAGTGTTCTCCTATAATCTGTATATGTAAACAGTTAATATACGATGAAATGTATATGTGTGAGTATGTTGGATGTTGATCTGATCAGTGCTTTGGAAAAACGAGCGAATAAACATCTAGACAGGCAATGGTGGAGGAGATGGGTTATGTTTAGTGCGTGTGTATTTTTTGCATGTGTATGAATTGACACTGCGACACGACTTATGTGTATGGCTGAAGGATAGAGTTAAAGACGTTTGGTGGGGAAACTGACACGATATTTACGACTTTTCTTTTCTGTCTACTTTTTTAGAATAATTTGCTTTCAGTTGATTTTGCAGTCTAGACAAGATTTTTTTTTTTTTTTTTACACAGGCATCACCACATTATCAAGGCCAAGAGGCCACTCAAGGATAAGGGTTAAAGAGTGTACAGTAGAAATTGGACATTATAGTAATCATTATTAATGAAAATTCGGTAAATTTAATAACTTATATGGAACGGCTCATCAAGAACTTATTTATGTTAGACTTGAACACACCCATATTGTAATCAGCCGGAAAGCAGGAAAACGGAAGACAATTCCACAGGCGTGCAGTTCTAAGAAAGAAGCTTTGTTCATGGAATCTACGTTTAGGTTTAGGCACAGATAAAGAGTGGGGGGAATTATTGATAGTGTTTTCAGCTAGACGAGTGTTTCTTGTGAAAGTTAGGCGAGGGGGGGGCATAGACTGAAGCTCAGTCGAACACTTTCCATGAAAATAACGATACATCAGAGACAAACTCGCAACATCTCTTCTGTGAGATAGAGGTTGCAGGGAAGAGAAAAGGACATCTCCTACGAGGCTACGAAGTCTATTTTGAACTCTATCAAGTCAGGCCAAGTCCTTTCTAGCAGCTCCTTCCCAGATGTGGCAACAGTATTCCATCCTTGGACGTACCTGGCTCTTATATAGATAGAGAATTGCATCAGCAGTGAGATACCTACCGGATCGATAGAAGGATCCCACCATTTGTTGACAATATGTGTGTGTGTGTGTGTGTGTGTGTGTGTGTGTGTGTGTGTGTGTGTGTGTGTGTGTGTGATTAGTTATCCTTTCAAATCAGAAGGTATGTTTAATTCATCTTTATGAAGTACGTTTCATATGTGTTTCGTTGAATAGCGGAAGACCATTAGAAAACTCCTCAGAGAAAAATGTATGTTGCTCCAAAAACTGTTGAATGAAGAAGGATTTGGAGAAGAGAAAAATATGAAAAAGAAAATGGATATATCTAAAGTATGAAAAAATATAAATAAAAAAAAACTTACTTACTTGTAGTAACTATAGACCCCCCCCCAAAAAAAAAAAATTAATTGAATTCAAAACACGCATGGAAAAACATCTTATGTCGCTATATATATACATGTGTGTGTGTGTGTGTGTGTGTGTGTGTGTGTGTGTGTGTGTGTGTGTGTGTGTGTGTGTGTACCATATACAATGACTACTTTAGAAGGAACGGACGTTCATATTGTTGCCCATTTTCAGAATGTTAGATTTTTATTAGCAACAATTTGCGTACAGCTTTTTTTGTCCAATGTTGGCATACAAGTATATAATAGTCCATTTTTTATAATATATTTTAAGTTTGCTCAACTGGGCAGCTCATCAGCGCATAGAAAAATGCATTTTCCAAAGTTTCCACATCCTATGAACAGAACTCTCTCATCAACATGGCAGTATTTTTATTTATTTATTCACAACATATATGTGATGTGTCAAGCAAATATTATCAACATTTTATAATAAAGCACGCTTGCCTTTTATGTCCCGTTAACTCATATATATATATATATATATATATATATATATATATATATATATATATAGTGAATAAATGACAAGTCTATATGCCAAAGTTCATGATGTTGACAATCTTGTAATTTATTCCTTTAATTCAGTTGACATTTGCAATTCTTGACAGTATCTGTTTCGTAGCGCAAAATCAATCACTTAATTATTATATCAATTAGTTAATCTATTTTGCCCTTAACTCATCAGAAGAAATAGCAACAATCAATCCACCAAAAGGAATTAAAATGTGATACAACATGGTGAGAATCTGAAATTTGGAAGAGAAGCTGCAGTTACATTTATATTTTTCAATTACGCCATATTGGATTTTAATCAATGAATCCCCCTCTTCATAAAAATAAAAAATTGTCAACATCATGTACTTTTGAATATAAAATTTTTGTCATTTATTCTATATATTGCTCTATATTCACATTGAGCTTCTTATATAAGGATTGATATATAATAAGAAAAATATATTTCTACAGAAATATATATATATATATATATATATATATATATATAAAGAGAGAGAGAGAGAGAGAGAGAGAGAGAGAGAGAGAGAGAGGTTTTGTTATTGTTGTTTTTTCAAGCGATACACGGTTAATATTGGCTCCGCCTCGAAGCTCATTTTTTTTTATTTACTTAGAAAGTCGCCCTTTTAATTTGTTTGGACGTATATAACATTTTTATTTATTTATTATTGTTGCTGTTTTAAAAATAATATATATATATATATATATATATATATATATATATATATATACTTCATTTACTCACATAAAATTAATATACGAAAGTATAAATTTATGTGTAAACTTATTTACTCCAAAAGTGTAAGTAGTTACTTCAAAAGTGCTCAATACGTAGGTAGAGCTAGTTAGTAGCTTAACCGCCATATATATTTTATAACTTACTATATATATATATATATATATATATATATATATAGAGAGAGAGAGAGAGAGAGAGAGAGAGAGAGAGAGAGAGAGGGGGGGAGAAAGAAATAGGGGAGGGATAGAGAGCGAGCAATTAAGTGTTGTAGGAGAACTAACAAGTGGACAATCTTATCGGTAACACTAGAGAAATTATTAAAAAATATAAGCATTTTTAAGTGAAATAATAAAAACCTCATTAAAATAAAAGAAACGTAAATAATCCAAAACAAAAATGCAAACAGTTTAAGTTACAAAAGCAAATAAATCAATTGAAAGAAAAAATATGTAAGTATATTCACATATACTTTCATACGCTCTCATCTATTAAAGACTCCTTTGGTATTCATTTCGTATAAATTTCTTTCATCTCCAACAAAAACAAATTCAAAGACGCTTAAACACAATTTCATGCACAGATAAATTCCAAAAATTTTCAAAACTAAACCGACAACCTATTTTTTCCTATTCGTGCTATTATGACTGAAAGAAAGCGTCCACTCTATAATAAATACCAATGTGTATTTACTTGCACAGTTATTTGTATACAAATACATTTCTGTAGTTCCATTCCGTTGTGCAAAAGTTAGTGAGTCAAACACGTGCTTTTTTCTAATCAAGCGTCAAGGGGAAGCAAATAGCAAGTCAGACAAGTGCTTCAAACTTACATGTCGCTTGAAATGTATTCGGAATGAAATCCTCTACCCTATAAAGTAAAATTAACGATGTGTTTCTTAAGTAAGAAATTATATATATATATATATATATATATATATATATATATATATATATATATATATATATATATATATATATATATATATATGACCAACTGAAAAAGCTTGATACTTGGAACTTGGGAAATTAATTCATTATATATATATATATATATATATATATATATATATATATATATATATATATATATATATATATATATACGTTTTATTTTTTATTACCGTATCTTTCTGTTAAGTTACATTATTGTTTCAGCTACCCGGCCGTTTTTTTTTTTTGGCCGTCTGTAGCCCCCCCCCCAAAAAAAAAAAAACGGCCGGGTAGCTGAAACAATAATGTAACTTAACAGAAAGATACGGTAATAAAAAATAAAACGCATATTTGCTCTACAACAGTATTGAGCTCTTTCTTCAGTTTTTATTAATTACCATTTCCACTATATATATATATATATATATATATATATATATATATATATAATACGCATCAAGTGCGCTTGAAAGCCAAATCACAACGTAATATTAAGGAAGACAAACAAATATTTTACTTGCTTCAAATCTATAATTTAAATATATTTCAACCGCTGAAAACAACGCGCGGTTCTTTACAAACAGACTTTTTTTCTCCAACTTTACAACAAAGCAAGAAAGAAGAAGAAAAAAAAGAAAGAAAACAACATACTGAGGATGGAGTTTAGCTCCGAAATATGTTTAAATCATACATTTTAAACAAGTATAATATTTGTTTAGTTTCCTTAGTTTCTGTAATTTGGCTTTCAAGCGCACTTTATGCGTATTTTATTTTATTCAAATTAAATCAACTTTTCTATAATGGAACTCACACCCTTGACACACACACACACACACATATATATATATATATATATATATATATATATATATATATATATATATATAAGCAAATATTATTCAATGCAACAGTGACACTTTGCCTTATGATCCTTTTTTTATTTACTTTTTCGATTTTCCTTATAATCTTTTTTTGTATCAAAATCAAAAATATTAATAAAAGTTCCATAATTATTGCTGTCACGAGCGCTTTCGATTCGTCCACGAATCATCATCAGTTGTTGAAGTAAAAGTGCGAAGGCGCGAAAATGAGAATTAAAAGTGAAAACTAAAATAAACAGTAAACGACGACGAGTTAAAAAATATAGAGTCGATGAAAGGTCGATTAAAAATTTGAATATTAAAATCAGCAAGCTCGTGGACACCGTTAACAAACTCCGTCCAATACGAACTACGCAAGACATTTTAGAACGTTACTGCTTTTCTCGAATGCGATATCATTTATAGTGGGTTGAATGGTTCTAATATATGACGCTTCAAGAATTTTTAATTTTTTAATATTATTTTCATGTTGTTTAATTTTATGTTGTCAACGAGAATCTTTCTAAGATTGGAGGGGGGCAGTTATGTTCTTTTCTCAAATATTTATATATAGTACTAGTATTATTTAGATACATGGTTATTCGCCGGAACAACGTTGTCATTGTATGCACAAGGTATGTATTATTTTAGGAGTTACATTCTCCTATAGAGCATTTGAATTTATACACTACATAGGTTTGTTCCAATGTTTTTATAGCCAGTGATGAGTTCTTCTAACCACAAGGTTTTGTGTTTTAAACTTCTTGTAGAGAGAAGAGAAACAGAGTGAGAGAGAGAGAGAGCGAGAGAGAGAGAAGATAAATAGTGTGAGAGAGAGGCAGAAGAGAAAGTTGTTCCATCCTCTTTCCCAAATTTCACTACTGTGCACGTTTGAACTCTCAATCTCGAGTTGCCTATTGGCCTTGATAAGTGCTAATATAGATAGAAGGGAAAGAGGGTGAGAGAGAGTAGATAAAGAGGGTGAGAGAGAGAAAGAGAAGAGAAAGAGGTCTAGAGAGAGAGAGAGAGAGAGAAGAGAGTGAGAGAGAGAGAGAAATATGGTGAGTCGAGTTGATCCTCGAGTTGCCTATTTGCCTTGATAAGTGCTAATATAGAGAGAAGAGAAACAGGGTGAGAGAGAGAAGATAAAGAGTGTTAGAGAGAGGCAGAAGAGAAAGTTGTTCCATCCTCTTTTCCAAATTGTAATACTGTGCACGTTTGAACTCTCATCGTCGAGTCTATCCTCGATTTGCCTATTGGCCTTGATAAGTGCTAATATAGAGAGAAGAGAAACAGGGTGAGAGAGAGAGAGAAGATAAAGAGTGTTAGAGAGAGGCAGAAGAGAAAGTTGTTCCATCCTCTTTCCCAAATTTGAATTCTGTGCACGTTTGAACTCTCATGGTCGAGTTGATCCTCGAGTTGCCTATTGGCCTTGATAAGTGCTAATATAGAGAGAAGAGAAACAGGGTGAGAGAGAGAGAAGATAAAGAGTGTGAGAGAGAGGCAGAAGAGAAAGTTGTTCCATCCTCTTTCCCAAATTTGAATACTGTGCACGTTTGAACTCTCATGGTCGAGTTGATCCTCGAGTTGCCTATTGGCCTTGATAAGTGCTAATATAGAGAAAAGAGAAACAGGGTGAGAGAGAGAGAGAAGATAAAGAGTTTGAGAGAGAGGCAGAAGAGAAAGTTGTTCCATCCTCTTTCCCAAATTTAAATACTGTGCACGTTTGAACTCTCATCGTCGAGTTTATCCTCGAGTTGCCTATTGGCCTTGATAAGTGCTAATATAGAGAGAAAAGAAACAGGGGTAGAGAGAGAGAGAAGATAAAGAGTGTGAGAGAGAGGCAGAAGAGAAAGTTGTTCCATCCTCTTTCGTGAGAGAGAGGCAGAAGAGAAAGTTGTTCCATCCTCTTTCCCAAATTTCACTACTGTGCACGTTTGAACGCTCATCCTCGTTGCCTTTTGGCCTTGATAAGTGCTAATATAGATAGAAGGGAAAGAGGGTGAGAGAGAGAGTAGATAAAGAGGGTGAGAGAGAGAAAGAGAAGAGAAAGAGGTCTAGAGAGAGAGAGAGAGAGAAGAGAGTGAGAGAGAGAGAGAAATATGGTGAGTCGAGTTGATCCTCGAGTTGCCTATTTGCCTTGATAAGTGCTAATATAGAGAGAAGAGAAACAGGGTGAGAGAGAGAGAAGATAAAGAGTGTTAGAGAGAGGCAGAAGATAAAGTTGTTCCATCCTCTTTTCCAAATTGTAATACTGTGCACGTTTGAACTCTCATCGTCGAGTCTATCCTCGATTTGCCTATTGGCCTTGATAAGTGCTAATATAGAGAGAAGAGAAACAGGGTGAGAGAGAGAGAGCGAGAGAGAGAGAAGATAAATAGTCTGAGAGAGAGGCCGAAGAGAAAGTTGTTCCATCCTCTTTCCCAAATTTCACTACTGTGCACGTTTGAACTCTCAATCTCGAGTTGCCTATTGGCCTTGATAAGTGCTAATATAGAAAGAAGGGAAAGAGGGTGAGAGAGAGAGAGTAGATAAAGAGGGTGAGAGAGAGAAAGAGAAGAGAAAGAGGTCTAGAGAGAGAGAGAGAGAGAGAAGAGAGTGAGAGAGAGAGAGAAATATGGTGAGTCGAGTTGATCCTCGAGTTGCCTATTTGCCTTGATAAGTGCTAATATAGAGAGAAGAGAAACAGGGTGAGAGAGAGAGAGAAGATAAAGAGTGTTAGAGAGAGGCAGAAGAGAAAGTTGTTCCATCCTCTTTTCCAAATTGTAATACTGTGCACGTTTGAACTCTCATCGTCGAGTCTATCCTCGATTTGCCTATTGGCCTTGATAAGTGCTAATATAGAGAGAAGAGAAACAGAGTGAGAGAGAGAGAGAGAGAGAGAGAGAGAGAAGATAAATAGTGTGAGAGAGAGGCAGAAGAGAAAGTTGTTCCATCCTCTTTCCCAAATTTCACTACTGTGCACGTTTGAACTCTCAATCTCGAGTTGCCTATTGGCCTTGATAAGTGCTAATATAGATAGAAGGGAAAGAGGGTGAGAGAGAGTAGATAAAGAGGGTGAGAGAGAGAAAGAGAAGAGAAAGAGGTCTAGAGAGAGAGAGAGAGAAGAGAGTGAGAGAGAGAGAAATATGGTGAGTCGAGTTGATCCTCGAGTTGCCTATTTGCCTTGATAAGTGCTAATATAGAGAGAAGAGAAACAGGGTGAGAGAGAGAGAGAAGATAAAGAGTGTTAGAGAGAGGCAGAAGAGAAAGTTGTTCCATCCTCTTTTCCAAATTGTAATACTGTGCACGTTTGAACTCTCATCGTCGAGTCTATCCTCGATTTGCCTATTGGCCTTGATAAGTGCTAATATAGAGAGAAGAGAAACAGGGTGAGAGAGAGAGCGAAAGAGAGAGAAGATAAATAGTCTGAGAGAGAGGCAGAAGAGAAAGTTGTTCCATCCTCTTTCCCAAATTTCACTACTGTGCACGTTTGAACTCTCAATCTCGAGTTGCCTATTGGCCTTGATAAGTGCTAATATAGATAGAAGGGAAAGAGGGTGAGAGAGAGAGTAGATAAAGAGGGTGAGAGAGAGAAAGAGAAGAGAAAGAGGTCTAGAGAGAGAGAGAGAGAAGAGAGTGAGAGAGAGAGAGAGAGAGAAATATGGTGAGTCGAGTTGATCCTCGAGTTGCCTATTTGCCTTGATAAGTGCTAATATAGAGAGAAGAGAAACAGGGTGAGAGAGAGAGAGAAGATAAAGAGTGTTAGAGAGAGGCAGAAGGTTCCATTTATTCTACTACAGTAACTGTTATTTGACATCATTTTTTTTATATCAGTAGTTAATATTGAATTGTGTTTTTTTATAGAATCGAGTTATTATGGCCTCCGCTTTTAGAACATCCAGGGTGAATGGTAACTTTGTTTTCTTTTTCTACGTTAGTAGTGCGTTCATAGAGTAATTCTATCTCGGCTTTTTTATTTATTTTCATGGTTAAATTGTGGTGTGAGATGGCAGGTAGGTCCAAGATTTAAGAACTCTTTTTGTGGGTCTGTAAGGTCGTAATCAGAAAGATCAATATAAAATCATGTGTTATTAGGTAATATGATAGATCCATTGTATCGAGAGTTTAATTTTTTATTCATTTTTTATTTTTGGAGGGGGGATGGTCAGTCGATGCGAGTGCTCGTAATTAGAAGTGATGTCAGTAAGTCGTTGTTGAAGTTCAGTGTATTGGTCATTGGTAATGCGGTCCTTCAGTTTTTCTTCAAGTTCATGTAGTTCATTTGTGTGTTTAAGAATCAATTCTTGGGCGTTGTTGATTTGCCTTTTTACTAAATCAATTGTTAAATTTCATACTTTACTTTCCCGTTGAACTGCTGGATCATGCAATTTGAAATTAATATATTTAGGCAGCATTTTTTCATTCAAGCAAATATTATCAAATGCAATATATATACATATATATATATATATATATAATAATTTCCCAAGTTCCAAATATGAAATTTTCATGATTTATTCGTGTTAAATATAAACCATTGAAATGAAGCGTAATAAAATGTAAATGTTGTTGGGAAAATGGCTTGATCGTTTAACTTTACCAGGGAGTATCTGACTCCCGGTTAAAATCCTCTACTCACATGAGAGTTCCTATTTATTCGCCCCTCCTCAATCAGAAAGGTAAAGTTCAACAACATGGTCTTTTTTCTTTGTTTTTTAGTGAGGAAAGTCCAGTTTCATATTAAAAAAAAAAATCCAATCTGGATGGGGAGAAAAAATTTTTTTATGCCATACACTAGAATTTCTCCTCCATTGCCCGAGAACAGAAATGATGAAGTGTAGTGTCAGAATCTTTCTTGCGCTAGCAAGATATAAAATCGAATTTTAAATCTAGTGGGGGATAATCTCTTCCATTCTTTGTGTGACTTGGCTCACATTGTTAGTCTTTCTTTACTCTATCGTTGTTTTTTGTTTTTTGTTTTTAGTTTGTTTTTTTTTGTTTGTCTTTTGTTTTTGTTTGTTTTTTGTTTTTGTTTTTGTTGTTGTTGTTGTTGTTGTTGTTGTTGTTGTTGTTGTTGTTGTTGTTGTTTGTTTGTTTGTTTGTTTTATTGTTTTTTCGTAGAATCTCAATCTTTGGTTCATTCAACGATACCGATATTTCCATGTTTGAGGCTAAATTTGGTTCCAACTCAATTCACAATAACGACAATACTTATGGATGTTTGAAACCTTCATGTGGTCCCTCCAGTAAGTAACGGATGTCTTTCTATAAATAATTCTAACAAGAAAGATACGGGGGAAACGAATGCCAACAATAATCATCTGATTTCATACGAAATGAATGACGTTCAACATCGAAAAATCCAAAAACAACAAAAAAAGCAACAAAAAACAACAAACGACAAAAGCAACAACAACAAAACAACAACAAAAACAACAACAACAACAAAACAACAAAAACAACAACAAACAACAAAAACAACAGCAAACTACAAAACAACAACAACAACAAACAACAAAAGCAACAACAAAACAACAACAAAATCATCAACTAAGCAACAACAAAAAACAACACATAAACATCGACAAAACAACAACAACAACAAAAACAACTAAAAACAACAACAAACAACAACAAAAACAAAAGGGTTCAAAACCTACAACAAATATCAGGGTTCCAAAATAAGGGTGGGGGTAGAAAAATACTTTCTGTATCGGGTGATGATGTCTAGGGTGGGGGGGAGATGATTACGTAAGCAGAAATATTCTGCGGTTACATGTTATAAAAATGGATTTTTAGGGGAGACTTGGGAGTTGACGTATCAACACTTGCATTAACATTGTAGAGTAAAAATAATAAACGGGGCGAGAGATGGATATATATATATATATATATATATATATATATATATATATATATATATAGAGAGAGAGAGAGAGAGAGAGAGAGAGAGAGAGAGCGTTACTAAATTTGCGAAGAGAAATAGAAAAGGGTGGTATGGGGTGTGAGGGGAAAGAAATATAGACAGAGAGAGTGACAGGGAGGGGGAGAGAGAAAGAGGTATATAAGGAATATGCGGGGATGTCTCTCTCGGATATCTCTCTCTCTCTCTCTCTCTCTCTCTCTCTCTCTATATATATATATATATATATATATATATATATATATATATATATATATAGTAGTTGTTTGTATTTTTGAGATGAGGTGTTTTCATTGATTGAGATTGTCGGACTGACTTCCTCATCTTAGTTGTTATAATCACAACGTTTCGGCCGTTTTGCCCTCCGGCCTTCATCAAGTGTTTTGCATCGAACTGGGAAACAATTTGTTAGGAGTCTCGAACCCAACTCTATTATTATTACGGGGTACCGTGTTTGGACTCCAGCTAGGCTCTGGGACATAGTTGCTGATTCTCTGTTTTGAATGTTACTTTTCACTGCCTTCGTTCGAGATTGAACTCAGCACCTTTGGGTAACTGCAAACTTTGATACAACGTCTAGGACCACTCGGCCATATGTCACTGGTTTTTGTTAATGTTTAACCTATGTTGTTATT